>NC_137124.1:17629003-17876503 GCF_949319135.1 Squalius cephalus | reverse complement strand
GTGGGGGACCAGCACTGTTGTTAGAATGGTGCTTACTATTTGACGCCATCTGCTGAAGCTGTTGGGCCCGGGACATCTCATGCCAGTTGGACCCAGCACGGCTCGATAGGGCGGCAGAAAGCATAGGTGATCGTGCTTGATTTTGCCCTTGTGAGGAGGACGACGATAGGGGTGATGCTGAGAGTGGAGACGGAACTGGTTTGGAAGGGTGTGGTAGCGTATATGGTGCCCCAGCAGGACTTGGACCCACTTGAGGGGAACCAGCTTGAGAGAAACCAGGGGATTGAGTGAGGTGGGCCTCCAGGTGCGACTGTCTCTGTGGGGATCGTTTAGGGGTGCCGTTACCTTCCGGGTGGACAAAACCTCCAGCACTACTTGCCTGGTCATCACTTTCTTTTCCTAAGATCTTGTCAATGTCAAGTTCTGGTAAAGAGGGATCAGGATTCTTTGTAAGTTCATCTAAAATCTCCTGCAGTTCCTGTTCCACTGAAGGTGTGGCAGAACTCCCATTTGGGTTGAAGCCCCCTGAGCCTCCCCCAGTCCCCGGAGTTGATCCAGGACTAGTGTTCGGGGGTACAGAATACGGAGAGCCCAAATTGTTGTTGTTACTGTTCAGTCGGTTAGCTTCCAGAACACCCCCCTGGTTGCCCATCCCAGAGGGGAACGGGGGCTGAGGGTAGCTGGGTCCCATTGCCAGGGTGACATCCTCCAGACATAGTCGTTTGCCACCTCCCTGGGTCATAGACGTGTCAGAGACCCCGTTTAGCGATGCAGAACTCTCGACGGCCCCAGTCAATTTCCTCTTCAGGGATCCTGGCAGCTGTGGAGAAACAGAAAGACACAGGCTTGTTATCAGTGCAAGTTGCTTCAAGGAGAACAGAATGATGAAGGTCATAATAAAAAAACATCAACAAAGGATTGCCAATCAACCAGAATTGTGTAACATCGGCTGATGGTATGTGACAACATATACTAACAGTCTAAATCTGGACATTCGCTCATATTTCTCAAGTATATATTTAGGTTTTTTGGCAACAACTTAATTATGTTACTATGAGCTGACTGGTCTGTTACTGCCCACAAATGGTCTGTAGGGATCTCAGGGCTCTATCTTTCAAACATTACCAGTATGAATGCCTGTTTCCAAAACTGGCTTTTTTGGGTCTGAGCCTTCCAAGGGCCCAGCTGTTGTCCTATGGTGCCAGAAGTGGGATCATTCAGCAGACCGTTTCCATTAGTGCATGGGTCAAAACCCTGAACGCCTTCTCTCTTACCCCATCCTCCCAATTCCAATGCCCTCTGGAGAGGCCTCTTAGCAGATTAAGACTAAAGAGCCACCAATCAAAAGCATCTCATTCACATTCAGAATGAAGATGTTTGCAAACATGCAAATCACATAATATAAAAGTCAGAGTCAGAATATTTTTTTAGGAGTGTGGCCTCCAAGAAATTCCTATTATCAAAGCAAAGCATTGAATAAAACTAAAAATAGAATGCTGGTAAGCTCAAATAAAGTGTTCATTCTGGTATTACAAAATAAACCAGAAAACGCAGGTAATAGCTGTTTCAGTTCATGAGAGCAACACATTTTTTGAATTTTTTTTTTAAAGAAAACCACTTTATTGTTTAAGAGACTAGTGGACTACCACAATAGAGGGACAAAAAGACTTAGAAAGAGAGAGAGAGTTGGGTTGGGTAGCTGGAATGAGTGTAGTGGATTTTAGTCCCAGTGCAGATAGAAATCCTGTGTGTTCCATGCTACTTTTAACCTTATAGAAGATTGAGAAAGAGAGAGAGACGAATAAAGAGAGACCTCCTAAGAAACAGATTCTTGACGGGATGAATAATTTACTGTAACATTCCAGCTGCAGAAGAATGTGCTGTATTTTTTGTGCAGAACTTCTGCATTCTCTCTATTTTATGTGGATTTTGACACCATTATCCATTTTAAAGCTCTTTTTTAGACTTGTAAAAGCCATTGGAAAAACCATTACAGAATATTGCCTTGTACATATCATATATAGAAAAAAGATTCTTGACAGCTCCCTACATTGTATCCGCTTAGATACGATACAAGAATAAATAAACACTACACCTCACGCCCTTCCCAAGAAGCTGGCTTGTGGACACTGCTAGTCCACTTCCTACAAAAGCACCCTTTCCTCCTTTCTCTTCCTTCATCCCCCCATTCCCCACCCCCTTTTTATCTAAGGTTTTCCCACATAGATTCCTCTCCATCTAGAACAATGGAACTCTGGAGACACACCTTCCCCGGCATCGCCAAGCTGTCTGCGCAGTCCACCCTGCCATGCGTATGTGTGTCTGTGTTTGAAAAAGAGACAGTGTGAACACGTGACGTAAAGGAAGAGTGTCTGTGCATGTGTAACAGAATATGAATTAATGCAGCCTTCATTTTAGAGCCTGTATTCTCACTGACACACACGCACACACAATCCTCTCTCTAATGGATGCCAATTTCACCCTGAGTAAACACATCAATACAGACACATCGACTGTCTCTCTCCCTCTCTCTCTCTCTCTCTGCTGGAGGGACGCCTTTCATTCGGTAGCGATCGGATTTGTCCCATTATGACTGACACAACCATCTGTCAGCACAGAGAGCGCTGGCAAAAGAGAGAGAGAGGGAGCAGACCTATCATCCACACTGCTGTGCATATTCCTCATAATTATGGCTGGTAAGGCATACACATCTGATTGCATTGTTCTGATTCTCATTAAAGCTACACTGCATACACAACACACACAATGAATACACAATCACACATACATTCAAATCAAAGCTAAACAAACAGAATGGTACAGTGATGAGAGGGGATTAATAAATTAGTGCAGTCTGAGTGTGTGTAATGGTAGATGTCAATAATTGGGATGATGGATTTGTTGGGTATTGAGATTAAAATAAAAGTCATCAAATAGTACCCGAGACCAAAGTGTCAATTAGCACAATGCTCAGAACAAATACTACCGCTACCACCACCAAAACTAGGAGAATTTACATTTTAGGATTACACGACACAACGGACCACCACTACTACTACGTAACCAATAAACACCAACAAAAACACAAATATGCTCACTGGTATGTTTATTGGACATGATACCATGTCAAAACCATGATTGTGATCAGGTGATATGAATGACATTTGGTTCCGTTAGCAATTCTTGCATGTGCATTCTTCCGTCAATGCATACTGTACAAATTCTAACAGATTTCCCTGATTTACTTATTCAGAAGCAGGGCAACACCGCAACAGAACCTACAGCACGACCAGTTTAGTTCAATTTAAAAGAATTGATTAATTTTGATTCACCAGAATCAGTTCAGTAGTCATTTGTTCTGTAGTGAATCAATGACATACAGCTCAACCAATTTAGTCTGATTCCCAAACAAATGGCTAATAAGCACTTGGTTCTTTTTAGCAAATCCCACACATACAGCACAACCAAACAACATAACTCGTTGCTTAACTACCACAGTACGAGGAATTTTTGGAGAAATTAACTAGTCACAACTATTTCCCAGAACTGTAGTAACTGTCACACATCCGTCATTCAATAATATAGAATCACTATTTTGTTCTCCATTGTTTTTCTTTATTATCAGATTTTGATTTAATTGCGGATCCTTTCTAATATTCTCCCGGGGTTCTTGAGCACTTGCGCACACTTCAAAAACGGCTCTTTCATTCTCTTGACAAACTTAACGACAGAATGAAATTTCATACATACACAATATTTTGTATATATATGCTGCTTCTGATTAAAAAGTCTATGTAAAATTATTATTGGCACTACTACTTAATTATCTTCTTATACTCCAACTACTCAGTATACCCAGTTCTGCATGTCCTTCGATGCTGTACTATGATATCTGTCTCTTCACCGTTCATTCCTCTTGTGTCTAGACCTGGCTGTCATGTCCACACACACAGCTTTCCATGACGGCTGCTATCGATCAACCTCTGCAACTGCTGATTATTCAACCATGGTGTCCCTGTCTGTGCAGTCATCTGAAACGAATCAATGATTCAGAAGCTTTTGGCCTCTTCACAGATGCCAAGACAAAGTTATGGAATCTTTGACACGTTATTATTTTAAATGATTCACTCAGTAATTCATACAGAGACAAAATGATTGATTTATAAAAAGTTAGTTTAACCAACAGCTTCAGCCACGACCATTAATCAACCAACCAGATTTCACAGACCGAAATTCTAAATTTATTTTACGTTATTTTATAACATTCATCATTACTGAATATGCAGTGACTAATTAGAAAAAAAATAAATTCGACTCATTGAACATTGCTGGCTCCAAAAATATCCACTTTTAGTTTGAGGGTGCAGAAGGTTATCTGAGCCATGATTAAGAGGAAGATTTTGAGAAAAGCTACTGCTACCCGTACGTTTCACTGTACAACAAGGGTAATTAAGGACAGTCCCACTTGTAAGAGAACACAGAAACAGGATGAGTGTGTGTGTGAGAGAGAAAGATAGAGATACAGAGTAGGGAAAGGAGAGGGTTTGTGCCAAGAGAAACAAAATGGGAGGGGTCTGGAGACACTTTTTGCACATGAACAGAGTTTCGTCTCATAGACCAACATAAACACGCCTAATGTGTATGTGTGTGTGTGTGTGTGTGTGTGTGTGTATATGTGTGTGTGTGCCGGAAAACACAGTGAACCTCTCATACGCTCACCAAGACAAACACCCTTGAAGAGGTGCTGAGATAGGCAGAGGTACAGATCCCTGTGGGGAAATTAAACCCAAAAATGTCATTGTTTAGTTAACTTTATTTTTTCCGTGGAACACACAAGATGACTTTTTGATGAATATCCTGATAATTCATTTCAATATAAAAAAGTGAATGTGGACTGGGGCTGAAGGCTCAAAAATGCTAAAAAAAAAAAAAAAGCCCCATAAAAGTAGTCCATACGACTTCAAACAGACTGACGTTTAAAGTAGACATGAAATCAAAATTGACCCTATTTACTTTGTTAGCGCATATTACTAGTCTTGTGGTGAACAATTAATCCGTGCAAGTTAATGCACAGAAAAAAAATTGTTTGCCGTGGTAATCTTTAATCAAAATCTGAAAAGTTACTTCCGGTCTGGAATGGCGTTCCTTTTCTGATGATGTCAGTTTGACGGCTTGGGTTGAAAACGCTTAACCACTCCCCTCAAACCGTCAGTCTGCTATGAGCGAGAGATTGAGAGGAGGAGCGCTAAGTAAAACCCTGCCCTCTGTTCAATATTCTGTTTCACTTGGAAATATGTCACAACACTAGAGAAAAGTAATTAGCAACTTCCGGTTCACACAGACTTTAAGTTGTTTTTCACTGAAAATCTTGTTATCTGCACTTGTTTGTTATCTTCGCACTTCATTGAGATTTCATGAGAGAAGCAGTGATATCAGATTTGTGACCAAATTGTTCTTCTGAGTCAGATATTTTCAATGAATCATTTGATACAGTTCACATCACAGTCATGATCTGAAAGAAACAAACTGATCTGGTTCTTGAGTTGGACTCGCTGACTCAATGATCCGGCCATAGTGGTTAACAGCTTAATGACGATTATCTGTGAATATTATAAAAAAACGAATTAAATCTCAATATGTTCCTCACCAAACTCCTATCACATGACTTGAAACATAGGTACAATATGGATCACTTAAAGCAAACGTTGATGTTCTTTTTTTGTGTGTCATTTTGTAGCTTAAAAGCCCCAGTTTATTATGCTCACAAAGCATTTATTTGATCAAAAACACAGTAAAAACAGTAATATTGTGAAATATTATTACAATGTAAAATAATAAATACATTTATTAAATAATACATTTTAAAACATTTAAAATAAATGTAAAATGTATTCCTGTGATGGCAAAGCTGAATTTTCAACATCATTACTCCAGTCTTCAGTGTCGCATGATTCTTCAGAAATCATTACAATATGTTGATTTTTTTTTTTTTACAAGAACAGCATTTATTTAAAATACAAATATTTTATAACAGTTTTTATGTTTTTAATATGTCCTTGAATGTAAGTTGCTGCTGGCGACTAACAACCAACTCTTGCTTGTATACTCTTGTGTACTGTATGTTCATTTAGATTTGTTTGTCATCTTCCGCGATTCTTTTGCTTTGCTTTAGCTATGATAAAGAGACATCCACTCTTGATTGAGTGTTTGTGCATTTTGAGGGCGGAGCAATGAAAGGGAGGGGTGTGTTTGTTTGGGCTGACTTCAAATATCAACAGTGTTTCTCAGAAATCGCTTATTGCACCTTTATGTCAATAACATTTCAAATGAGAGGATTTCAATTTGGAACTTTGACATTTCATGCTAGCACTGTTTTGCACTTAAAGGAAAAGTCACAAATATTCGGGGAGCAAAAGCAGACTTTTTGCATGCAATTTAACAAGCGTTTTAAAGGGAAGAGAGGTGAAACAGGGTGAAAGAAAACCCCTCCTTTCTGAATAAGCCATCTCAAAGAAATCAGTGTGCTTGTGTGACAGGGAGGGGAAAGGAAAACAAGCGACTTCCCAGCGCAAGTAAACGAGTTTGTGCATATTTACACACAGGCGAACAAGAGAGCGAACTTACACGTGCATATACCTACGCACAGACCCGCATGCACCACACAGAGGTAGTAGCCCTGCTGAGATTAAAAGAGCAAGCTTTCTTCATTTATCTCTTTTCCCTCTGCACTCTTTTTCTCTTTCTCCCTCCCTCCTTCCCTGTGGCATGTAATGGTATGCCAATCATCATTACTGTTTCCATTGTTGTGCCCTTAATTACCGCTGCCTCTGCGATGCCACTGTCATCTAGATATGCTAATAAACAAAGAATAGCCCGCCAGCCATGCGCCACTGCGCTAGTGTGAGCGTGCGCCGTGTGTGTATGTGTGTGTTTGTGTCTTCTGCTCAGCTCTAGTGATGGTTTCTGCCTCCAACTTTGTCTTTTGCAGCACAAACATAAACACTCATCTTGTACACACACAAACAAGATGACCTTGCAAATAAGCATTTGTTCAGATGTGACATGTCTAGTTAGATAAATGTTAACTTAGAACTAACTATTTTTGTTACTATATTAATGATAGTTTGCCAAATAAAGTGTTGAATGTTACATTCGTTTACATTTATGCATTCAGCAGATGCTATTGTCCAAAGCGACAATCAAGATGTACATTTGATCAAAACTGAACTTGTAATGTTAGCATTGCTAGCGCCACTGCCTGAGTTAAAGTAGTCTACATAAACTTGAAATGCTAATATCTTTCAATCAATAAAAACTAGTCAGCTACAATAGACGTAATGAAAAGTAGAGTTTCTCTATTATATTTGACACATGAAGCTGGAAATATAATAGAGCTTGATTAGTAATTCATCTCAACAAAGAGAAATAAATCCAACTCTCCACAAATAAACGGAGATTTCATATAAAAATGAACACACTGATTTCGTGGAAGCTTTTTAAAAAGGGGGCAAAATTAGTAAATGTCATTTTATTTTACATTGTGGATAATAAATCTCAGCAAACATAATATGAAAATCATAATGGAACCGTGAAACTTTTATTTGCAGGATTCTTTGATGAATAAAACGTTTAAAAGAACAGAATTTATTTGAAAGAACAGAAATTTGTAACGTTACAAAAGTTTTTACTGACACTTTTGCTGTATAAAAGTATTTCATTTCTTCCAAAAATCTTACTGACTATAAACTATTGACCTGTAGTTTAACTGTCAAATTTGTAATTTAAAAAAATGTATGTATGTACTGTATGTATATAAACTCTGCATTGCCAAAGTACGTTTCTAAAGGGATAAGGATGCACCGATATGAATATTTTGGCCGATACCAATAACTCTTTATATTTGAAAGCCGATAACGGATATATTGGCCGATCAATCTAAATCCAAATTTTTATATAATTTGTAAGAGCCTGATTACAAAAACAAAAGTCTCACCATTAAAATCCATGTCCCAAGCACACAATTATAATGTTCTCATCATAATTTTATGTAGCCTATATGACAGACATGTTGCACTTAACTATTTTCTTTTTGAAGGGAATCATATTTCAATTCAAAAACATAATGGAGACAGTGCAGATCTGAAGTGTCTCAGCTGAAGGATGTAATCCATTATTTATTGGCTTTAATATATCTGCCAAATTTTCTTATCGGGCCGATAACGATAACATAAAATGATCAAATATCGGCCAATACCAATATGGTGGCTGATATATCATGCATCAATATAAATGGAAATACCTAACAATCACTTAGTAATACTGTCATTTTAGCAGACATTTTCTTACCCAAAATGACTAACAGCACATTTATTGCAGGGATTCTTCCCTCTAGAGCAGCCCAGGGTTAAGTGCCCTCGCTCAAGGGCACACTGGTGATGGGGGATGCCAGTAATTCTGCAGTTCATGAACCACTAACCGACAGATTACTAGCCCTGATCTTCAATCTCTAAGCTACCACCACCCCCATAACACACAGAAACCTGCAATGCTGTTCAAATCTTAATTAGAAAGCGATAATTGTGTGGATAATTGAATAAGGAGATAAACTGATTACAATTTCTGTGCAGTCATTTATCTTGAATCTAATCTAAACACTATAGTGTGACTTATTTAGCAACTGTCTTACCATATGATTGAATATTACACCATATTAGGGAAATTGTCTCAAGCATTTCATGTTTTTGTAGCCTATTTGCAATCAGCTTGTATTTATTCCTACTACCATATGACAACTATGTATATTACATCTCTAAATCGTACCTTTATATGACAGTGTAGAATCTATATGTATAAATATAACAGCCTGTTTTGTATAAACAGGTTTGTACATACATCGTCTACAAGTGTATGTACGTCTGTAGCCGAAATGCATGTTAACACAGTCATTGATAATGTGTGTGTGTGTCCAGATGTGTAACGACAGGTGAGGTAGGTTTCAGACAGGATAAAGGGGATTAGAAGAGCGGGGAGTGAGCCCTTCCCCAACACCCCAGAGAGCGAGAAAGAGAGGAAATCACCATTAAAACAAAGATAGACAAACGCAAGTATTTTTTGTTCTGTCGACCATGTAGATCACACTCAAAAAATGTCCAACAAGTGAACTAATCGGCATAAATAAAGACATGTTCACCCCTCTCACACTTGTATATCACCTTAAAATAATACAATCCCACATCCTTGATATTGATTAGTCAAGACACTAGTCGGCCTACAGGTCTTATTGACCATATGACCAAATCACACTCTGCTCATTGGGTTCATTTCTCCTTCACTCCCACCATTCAGAAAAAAGTCGATGTCTATATATTACAGGCTTGAAATGAGCACGCAGCAGTAGGGCGACACATACAAGCTCATGTGTGAGAAGTCGTCCTTGAATTCTCATCAGGAGGGAGAGAGAGAGAGTGAGATTTAGATAACTGGGGCACTTTTACTCTGAGTCACCACTTGTTTTTCTTTCCTTTCTCGATAATCACTCTCATACCACTCTCGTACGTGTCATTGTTTGTTTGTGCACCTTTAGGATGTTTTTCCGGTTATGATTTCAGTAAATGACGAGCAACAAGTGACAGAGAGATCAGACTGAGGGAATACCCTAAACGCTCTTTCCGCTCACTTTCTCTACACTGTCGTAATGAGAATCTTTGTCCTGCTTTCCAGTAAAAATACCGAAACAATCATAAAACAAGATTTATTCACCTGATAAGCGACACTACTGCACTACTGTTTTTCAGTAAAATCATCTTTTGAGAAGATAAAAAAAGGTAAATTCACCTGATAAGCAACACCTTGTAATATATTAATAATAAAGAATATCAGTGGCATTTTCCAGCAAAAAATATTAGAATTTCTCTGGCATGCTTTCTAGGAAAATCATCTTTTTAGAAGATAAAGTTAAATTTACCTGATAAGCAACCCAGCATAAAATATTAAGGTTCGTTTATTTTTATTTTTATAAATTAAGCATAAGAAAGTAAAAAACAATACTTAATATCTTGCACAGTTTTGTTTATTAGGTGAATTTATCTTGTTTATTGTGTAAAAAAAAAGACGTTTTCACTGAAAAACAAGACAAAAATACTCATTAAAATGAACATTTTGCAGTTTAAACACACTGACACCAAACCAAGCAGTACCATCTGTTATTTTTCTCTAATAAAAGCATGACTGTTATTTAATTTACTTATTGATACAGAATAACAATCCTAATCACAGAGCTAGAGCGATAAACACACACACACACACACACACACACACACACACACAAACAGTCTCTGAGTGCCGGAAGGTCTGAGCGCTCATTGCTGTGTTCAATGAATGTCAATGAACTTGCGAGGAACGAGCGAGTGAGAGGAGAGAGACAGATGCACAGCCTTTTCATAGTGAAAGATAAACGTAGGACAAAGACAAAAGGAAACGGGAGAGAAAAGAAATGCAAGACAGCCCGTCTTTGTTTGGATATGCGTGCATGTAGGCACATCTGTGTTCACGCAGATAGGAAGTGTTCATTCCGTGTGTGTGTGTGGTGGTTGTTTTTTGTGTGTGCTGCATTTGTTAGTCATCTTGACCAAACGTACAGCGATCCCCGTTGTCTTCCTCAGCCCGTTTTAACGTCCATCCAAGCACTTTTATTAATAAAACAGGAGAGAGATAGAGTGTGCGTGAGAAAGTGTGTGTGTGGCTATATATAAGAGCAGCTGCAGGGTAGGGCTAATTTAGCAGCTCTGCTAGTCTCACTGGACACTCCAGCTGCGTCAAAGCAACGACACACACACACACACACACATTTATGCATTTGGCAGACGCTTTTATCCAAAGCGACTTACATTGCATTTCAAGGTACACATTTAGGCTACAGTCTTATCAGTTCTGTTATGTATTCTGTTATTATGTGTGACACACACACACACACACACGTGGATAAAAGCGTCTGCCAAATACATAAATGTATGTGTGAATTCAAACAGATTATTCAAACTATTCATTTAAAGATCCAGCTCATTAATTTCTGTAAATTTTCTACACTGGTCGCACTGTATGTTTTTGATTCACAAAAAGTAATTGACTCATAGGTGTCGGATTACACTAGTCATGCTGCACGTTTTTGATTCACTAAAATAACTCGCTCATAAGAGTCATTTGGCTCACTGCATCAATACTGTCAGTTTACCGTCTATTGACTGTAAAATGGCAACATTCACAACTCAATTCTGAACAATGAATGGGTGTTTTTGAGGTGTAGCCTAACTGTGGGTGGTCAGACACAGAGAGACTGTGTTTCTGTAATCACAGGTCAAATGAGTCTTTTTTTGAACATGAACCATTCAAGCAAATAGATTCACTAAAATGAAACGACCTTTATGACACTGGGTTGTGTTTGGTTCTTCCATCTGCATTGTTACAGGACATTTTGAAAACATACTAGTTAAACTAGTAGTGTTGCAACTTGTAAGTGATTAACTCCTGAACACTGGTGTGCATGAGATCGTGTGCATTTTGTGTATTTGTGTAAATTTGGATGAACATGTGAAGGAAATACCTAACAGGCGCCACCGGCACACAATATGTACAGTAAATCTGAAGGAATCAATAATTAAGAAAATATCAATCTTTTTTCCTCCCCCTCTCAGTAAGGGCATTAACCCTCTGACATGTTGACCTCATGACCCTGTAATCCAAAAATCTCAACCAATCTCCTTCCTCCTTGCCTTTACAGTAGTTTCATAGTCTCTCTCTCTCTCTCTCTCTCTCTCTCTCTCTCTCTCTCTCTCTCTCTCTCTCTCTCTCTCTCTCTCTCTCTCTCTCTCTCTCTCTCTCTCACACACACACACACTTTATCCCCCTGAGCAGGAGAGAAAGAGCAAATAGACTTAAAGGAAGACACTCAGTTTTGTATGTCTTCCTCAGATAAGAAAAGGCTTAAAGAGAATCAACTCGCTAAATCTTCAGAATCTAGTCTCCAAAACACACAAAGGAGAGAGAGAGAGATGGAGAGAGCGAGAGAGAGGGAGGAACAGAGGGAGTGAACAGATACTGTATTCATTTCACACTTGTCAGCTGCGAGAGCAGAATCAAAATGAATACAAGGCTGAATGAAGAATGACAGACAATCTGAAAGCAGTAAGAGAGAGATAGAGAGAGAGAGAGAGAGAGAGAGAGAGAGAGAGAGAGAGAGAGAGAGAGAGAGAGAGAGAGAGAGAGAGAGAGAGAGAGAGAGAGAGAGAGGATGGGAAGGGAGGGGAAAACGCTGATCCTGCTGGAGAAAAAAAGAACACACTCTTCCAAAATAATAAGCAACCTACCATTCATAATCAGCAGGTAACCAAAGCCATAGTTTAATATTTTCCCTTTTTTATCATTGCATTTTTTCCCTTTAGGTCCACAGAATGTTTGTCAGTGTTTTTTAAAGCAAAAATGTGTCTCTTTGACCCTGAGAATTAAATGGGCCATTTTTGGCCGTTGGTTTTGTTTTTTGCTGCTGTGCCTTTAATGTTTCATGAAATCAAACTTGACCATTTTTTTAAATGTAATATTACAATATTTATTATAAATGATTTATCTGTGCACATCATTATTATTTTTAAATGTATCTGTCCTTATAATCTTTAACCAAAATGACTTCCCTTCCCTCTTCTCATCATCATCATCTCTCCTCTTCTCTGATGATGCGTTTACTGGCACGAGGGCGGGACAACCTGTCACTCACATGACATCACATCAATAGCAAACCACAACCATCCAACGATCCAAGCAAATTCCCAATGAACAAA
Organism: Squalius cephalus; assembly: GCF_949319135.1. NCBI lineage: Eukaryota > Metazoa > Chordata > Actinopteri > Cypriniformes > Leuciscidae > Squalius > Squalius cephalus. Next base: position 17,863,673 of record NC_137124.1, on the reverse strand, counting down.
ATCAAGTCCTGCACTACATGTCTTCTTGTTCGAAGAAATGTCACATTAGGGAAGAAAAGACTATCGCAACTTCTGTTTCATGCCGACTTTAAGACTTTATAAACGCCTTCATAGCTTGTGAAATGACTGAAATAATCAGGGCCCATAAACACAGACTTTCTCACATATTACTCTTAACATTAGTCCTTCTTTCTTATTTCCTTTTTACTTCACAGTGACTGGGTGGGCAAAGTTTCTGAACAAAAAATGAACGTTGTTGACGCATCCGTTTGACATTAGAAAGCTGCAGAAGTTTCAATAAAATAACTAAAGTTGCATCCTATACACTGCACTTTCATTATACACTATGTTTATACACATAGTAATTACATTGCAAAATGCCGTAGACTACCATTCAAAAGTTGAGTCATTAAGATGTTTTTAATGTTCGTGAAATAAATCCCTTTAAAATGCTCAGCAAGGCTGCATTTATTTGACAAAAATATTTTAAATTTCACAATTTTACTGTATTTAAAAAATAAAATAAAAAATCTGTTATGGCAAAGCTGAAATTTCAGCAGCCATTACACAGTCTTCAGTGTCTTCAGTTCTGATTTGGTGCTCAAGAAACATTTCTTATTATTATTATCTGTGTTGAAAACTGATGCTTAATATTTTTGTGGAAACTGACTTTTTGTCATGATTCTTTGATGAATAGAAAGTTCAAGAGAACAGGATTTATTTGAGATGGAGATATTTTTGTAACATAAATGTCTTTCACTTTTGATCAGTTTAGTTAATCCTTGCTGAATAAAAGTATTCAAAATGACCACAAACTTATTAAAAAATAAGATTGAATAAATGGCACATCACATTGCAAATAAACACATTACATTATGAAAATTTTCCCTCAGCTATCCTTATGCATCAAATATGTGAACACAGAACCGCATGCGAAACCAAACATAAAAGGTCAAAGGTCATGACCTTTTAAACTCCATAATGAGCTACTACACCAAATGCTCTCATTCACAAATGGTAGTCAGTGTATTCAGGCACAACATAGCGATTTTAGCGAGCAAGTGTGTGCCTATGCCCAGCTGCTTTACTGTAAGCCCGGCCCTCTGGGAAGGCCCCTTGAGTGTGACTACCCACCCCTACCTCAATCTTTATCTCTATCTCTCTCTCTCTCTCTCTCTCTCTCTCTCTCTCTCTCTCTCTCTCTCTCTCTCTCTCTTCCTGCAGTAATGGTTTAATGGCAGATTACAGAGCCTCTGAGGGCTGAATGGAAGAGTAATAAAATAAATGGCTTTGTAAGGGCCCTTCCCCCACAGAGAGCAGACCATCGCTGAACTCGACAGTCTCGAGAATCCCTGCAGGACTGCCCAATATCTACAAACCTCTGCAGATAAGCACACAAACACATATGCCTCTTTTTCTTTGAAACTCATTCAAATGGATAGGCCAGTTAATATCTTTTATGTCTCATTTATCAGTTCTTATTGCACTTCCGGATCTATTTTCATAATCCACCAACTGTCCACCAGCTCTCAGCCTAAGAAATTCAATTATTTTCAGCCTGCATGCTACCAGAAATGCACTAAAATGTATCAAAAATGTATGCTATAATGCTATGTTTTTGGTGCTAGTCTTTGAAGAGCCATTACAAAAACATGGAATATGAATATGGTATTTATTCAGGAATGAGATAGATATATGATATATATATATATATATATATGTATATATATACACACACAAAGCATGGCGCTTTACCATTCTGTAAGTAAAAAAAAAACACAATATGAAATGCTTGTTGATTGAAGACGCTTAAATTCTTGCAATAGGCTAACAGGGATTTGCTTCATAAATATTTAGCTCAGTTGCTTCAACACCTGGTGGATCTTTATCATTTCTAAACATAAAAGTCACAATCGCAAACTGAACTGACTGAGTAAACTCAAGCGGGCCATTGTTCTAAAGTGGTCAACACGTTGGAACATAGATAATGTCTTATGGGGTCAGCAACATTTTTTGGTCCAGATCTAATAATTTATTCACACGCACACGCAATTCATATGTACAACAACTTAAATACACCTCTTGTATGTTTAACATCATTTTAATTTATTTAGAAATTTAAAAGTTTTTAGTAAAAAAATAAAAAAAATAAAAAAAAATCATATTGAAGAAAAAAAGCCTCATTATAAAAGGAAGTTTGAAAAGAAAATTAAGCAAGCAGTAATAATATGTGTTGAAGCAGTTGTTTAAATATTAGACTTTTTTTTAAAAAAAATGTCCTTATATTTATCTTAGACACTCTTATTTACTCCCATTATTTACTCACTTATGGGAAGAATGGGGAAAAGTCAGAGTCTGTTTAGAAAACTCATATGGTTTGTTCCAGATGTCAGGATATTAGCAGTGCGGATCAGCTTGACCGGAGGAAACTCCCTTTCGACCTCATTCATGTCCATGAAACACTATAGCGCCGGGTGGTTGTGTGTGTGTTATATCCTTCACAGCCAACAAAAGTGCTCACACCAACACATGCACAAACAGTACACATACAGACACTGAAAACAGATGCATATTCACACTTTAATCACCTTGAGGGACTTTTAAGGATTGGGGGGGGGGCTGAAAATAATTGATATATATATTATATATATATATATATATATATATATATATATATATATATATATATATATATATATATATATATATTTATATATATATTTATATATATATATTTTTTTTTTTTTTTTGTGCTAAAACCTCAATTGTTTATTTTAAACACCTGTCTTTTGATCTGCGATCATATTGTGCTCGGGTGTCAAGCTGCTAATCATCTGGGACAGGAAGAGACGTATCAGAGGTGTTATGAAAGTGTCCCGTGTTTAGTGGCTAACAGCATCTAGGTGGAACAATGCAGCCACTCCTCTCTACTGTTGCATAAACACACTAACCTGAACAAACCTGCACTGAGCCAATTACAGTAGCCTGTATGTGTCAGTGTGTGCGTGTGTGTCCAGAACAGGTGTACGTGTGGCTTAATCTCCTGTGCAATTGAAGCCAGAGTCACACCATGATCAAAAGACAGCATTGAAATAAGGGTTAAACAAAAATCTTTTCTTTCTCTCACTCAGACAAGCTTGAGCACAAACTCATTTGCTGCATGGCTGGAAAACGGACGGCGATATTGCCAAGAAGTGAAAAGCCAGGGGTGAGCAAGAAAGACACGCTCAGACTGAGTGTCTTTTGTTTGAAGCCCCACCTGCAGCACTACGGCCACAGAGATGCAGCTGCTCTCCTTTCCCTCTTCCTCTCTTTGTTTCTGTCCATCATCCCAGGCTCTTCCTCTGCTTATTGATCCCCTCTGCGTTCCCTATTCTTATTATTTTCAGTTTTTGGGATTGTAGTCCTAAAGGGGCAGTCACACTACACTTTCCGTTCGACTGACTTCCATTCGTACGCATGCGAATGCGGGACAGTGGAAACGCAACCTCATGTGAAGTAGTTTCGCATTTCTTTCTCTTAATTGCAACTAAGGGGCTGTTTAAACAACACCGTATTTAGCTAAAAAAAGACTTTTTATGTGTTTTTTTTTACAAAGTGACAGCGTTTTTAGTGGTTTCCGCAGATCCGTGTGAACGGTGATCGTTTGGACAACGTTGTCGTCTGTACGCAAAAAACACAAAGGAAAAACTTTTTCATTTTAGTACATCGTTGTCATGTAAATGTACCCTAAATATATCCCAATTTTTGGCTTTCCATACTTTTCTGTTACCTAAGACCTGGGACACAATAGACGATTTTCAAAACCTTAACCGATTTTTAAACAGTGGGCGACCACAGACACAAGGGCAGTTTCAACCGATTTTTAGCATTATAATCCTCCGAATGCACACATAAGAAGATTCGCCCGGACCGCAAGACCAGACACTTATCGACTGTAGTAACATTTTCACAGTTAGACTAAATCTCACGGAGACTCGTGAGATCAAATGTGACTTCAGAGGGGAAAAAAAATGGAGGATGATCAACGTCGTCAGCTGGTTCTCCTGGCGTGAGTTTTGTTTTACAGGAAGAAAAACAAAGGAGAAAAAAAGATTATGGGTGATCTTCTTTCTCAATACTCCACTTTCTTGGCATGTTTGTGGCTGCCCAGTTTTAGGTATTGAAGCACGCAACATCCGGTTGGTGAAGCTTGCTCATCTCTCATTGGCTATCGTGTGTATCATGTCAGAGGCAGCCCAATCAAGAGTCGTAAATATCAAACATGTTGGATATTTGCGATCGGGAAGGCTACGACGAGATCGGGAGCATTAAAATAATCGTAATGACATCACACAATTGAGGATATTTTTGGACAAAAAGTCATTTTTTAGAAGCCTCGAATCAGGGCACACCCCCCAGACCATTAGGGGTTGCAAATCGGGCCCAAAATCGGGCTTAAAGTCTTCAAGTGTGTGGCCAACCTAATGAAGCCGGTAACTTTTTTCTAAATAATCAATTGAATATTTTTCTGAATTCACTTCTCCAAAAAGCAACTGAATCCCTGTGAGTATAAGAAATCGATACACTACATTAGAATTTGTAATGTTAAACAAAAGTAACCTGGGGTTACTTCTTGACAAGTTTGGATCTGTTTACTGTCTCCGAGGACCACACTGAGGACAGCGGCTGTCGCAAGCTTACTTTTGTGCGTCAAGTGTGCCAGGACTATCAGCAGACTCCTTTACATCAGTGCAAGGACCTGGAGTCTGTTTTCAATGGATTATGCTGTTCTCTGCAAATGTCTGTGTATTTAAAGAGAACGAGAGAGAGAGAAAGAGAGAAAGTGGCCGTGGCGGAATAGAGAACATTGCAGTACTAGCAGGCACACTGTCCTGACCTCACTTAAAGAGACTGTCAAAAGTGCACATGGACACACACACACACACACCATGTTCCCGTCTGTTCCGACCTTCACTGGATTCTCGTCATTTATGATGTCAGAGCTCACAGCCTCCAACGTAAGCCTTCTTAGTCAGCCTTAGTTTATATTTGTGAGTATTGATGTATTAAAACTGACAAATACTGACATGTCTATGTTCAAATCGTTTGGACTGAGTTACTCTAATAAACCTACATGAGTATAACTGCAGTAGGGATGAATCGTTCCTTTTAAACGTTTGTATGCTACAAGTGAAACAAGCACTCTTAAAGGGAAAGAGCTCTAAAAGGGCTAAATCTTTGCCATAATCACACTCCCTTTAAATTAATGCTAGACGATGGCAAAAGTAGTCTAAATTAAGCAGAAACAATTAAATATCGGCCAATAAATATCCAATATTATGAGAAATAAATTTGCGATGCAATGAAACAACGTTACTTTTTTGCAAATTTAATTTTCATGCAACTGTGCCTTTATTTCTTGTAATAACGACTTTGCTTCTTCTAATTGTGCCTTTATTGTATCATAATTGCGACTATTTCATGCAACTGCTTTTATTTCTGCTAATTGTGAATTTGCTTCTTGTAATAACTGCATTAGGGATGCATCTATAGTAAAATTATTTCAATATTATAATAATCACATTATTATTGTCGTTATTAAGTATAATAACTACAATAATCAATATTAAAAAGCTATACATGTTTGTATAATGAAAAACAATTAAAACACATTAAAAAAAGAAGAGTGCTCCTTAAATCTTTGCCATAGTCTATCGCTATTCTTTTACATTAATGCTAGATGATTGCAAAAGGAGTCTAAAAATTGAATTGGGCAGAAACAATTCAATATCGGGCCAATAAATATCCAATATTGGCAGATACTGATAAATTCTGATATGTACATTCATCACAGATATACATTCACACACACCCTACAGTTAGAATGCAGGTGCACAAGGTTAAAGCACAGCTCAGGGGACACTTCCACTGGGAGACAGATCAAACACAAACACACACACACATACACCCGCCTGCTCAATGCCTTTTACAGGAACCTGGATACACATTAACAGATACATGAGCATATTCAAAGAGAACACAACCGCTAAACAAACGCACATGTGTCCTGATCAACGACATGCAGTAACACTGTGAGTGTGTGTGTGAACGCATGCGTGTGCATGTCTGATTGTTTCCGACAGGCAGGAGAGACGAGAGGTAGCAACCACGTGCACATATGTACGCGAGTGTGTGTTTGTGTGGTGCTTTGGAAATAGGTCAGCTTAGGCTGGGTTTAGTGGCACTAGGCCCAGCTCAAGCAGAGAAGAGCCCTGGGGCTCAAACACACACAGATGCATGTGTACATATACACATGCACACACACACACACACACCTCCCTGCTAGCGAAGACAAAGACGAACAGGCATATTCCACTATCTACACAAAAGAATTCAAAAGAAAATGCAGATCCAACATATACACACAAATAAATAATGGATTTTACATGCTAAAGGCTGTGCAGTGTTAATCTCGGCAATTAAAGTTACTGTCAAATTATTTTTTTTAGTTGATCAATAAAACGAGACAAAAAATGTACATCATGATGATATTAAACCATTTAAATTTTTTGTCAAAAAATGACACCAACACTTACAATGTTTTCGCAGATTTAAAAAATAATAATAATCATATAGCCAATAAAGTTGGGGAATGAAATTAATATATAAAATATAAAAATTTTGAATTTTTGGTTCGGTTATGATCATTTTGACTATAATTAGATGACATTGCATTAGTCGACTAAAATGACGCCAAAATTATGATGACAAAATATTGACAATTTAAAAGATATTTTCATCAAAAGAGAAAAAAAATGTACAATGAACAATTTACAATGTACATGTGCATGCATGTACAATGGCTGTTTAATTAATTATAATGATTTTGTTCTATATTATTGAACGCTGAAGCAGCTCTGATCTCAGTTACACTGTGATGGTTTAAGCACAAGTTTCAAATGTACACAAACACACAAGCTCTCTAATTACCAGTGCATGGCTAGTCTTCAGATTGTGAGGAAAGTAACACTAATGAGCTTCACCTCACTGTGACATCAACACAACCTGCTGTCTGCCATCACACACGCTTATGCCCATAACTCAAACACATAACTATAAATCAACAAGATGGTTATACAGACAATCATAAAAGACATTAGTGAGCACACACATGCACGCTAAACATCATAAATCTTTATTCCTACAAACATTAACCTAAGTAACCACATATAATCCAAAGAAGAAAACACATTGCGTACGAGAGCCTTTTAAAAGTGTCCGTGAGAGAGCTTTAGACTGTGAGGATAGAATGTAAAGATGAGCAGATGAACAGATAGAGAGAGATGATAAATGAAGGGAAGTAGTGAAGGATGGAGAGAAAAAGAGGAAGTGCTTGTGTCTGTTGTACCGGCTGCCCTTAGACCATTACTAAAGGGAACTCCCAATGGAACGACTCAAACACACTCAGAGTCAAACAAAGGAGAGAAAGAGAGAAGGTGGGTGTGAGGTTTGGTAACCAAAGTACATTACACAAATTTAACCCTTTCTTGAAGAAAATTACTTTTGTCCAAGCAAACAAAACCACTTAATAGTTCACCAGATAGTTCAAAATTGTATAATTTACTAAACCACATGTTCGTCGAAAACATCCAAAGAAAATTTTCTTTATTTAGTGGAACACATAAGGAGATGTTTTGAAGAATGTTCACTCTGCTCTCTTCCATACAATATAAGTGAATGTATGCAGATGCTGTCAAGTTTCAAAAATGACATAAAGGCAACCTGAAATAACCTGTTCACTGTATTCCAGTTCTTCTGAATGATGTGATTCCTTTGTATTAGGAACACAGTGAAATATAAGCAGAAAATTTTAATAATAGAGATAATTTTATGATGTACATCTTTCTATTTGGTGCATTTTTAAAAGCACAAACTCGAACAATTTTACTCTAATAATAATAATAATAATAATAATAATATAAAATAAAGTGCCTCTGTCCACGTAGGTGATTCTATCCCCATTTACTTTAACTGTGGAATAGTAGTGAGCTTTCTGCAAAATATCCCAACTTGTGTTCATATGGAAGAAAGAAAGTCATCAGGTCATGGGTCCCTCTATTGTGATACAACCCTATATTGTTAAACTGCTGCAGTCAAACAATCTTATTAGACAAATCGGTTTCATTTTTAGACCAGGAAGAGGTTTTTCTAAAGACTTCAGCAGAAAAAAAAAAAAACTCGCCCACATATAAACAAACAAATGAATTGACCAAAGAAAAGTGCATGTTTGTGTGTGTGAGTGAGTGAGTGAGTGAGAAGAAAGAGAACTAGCAGGAATTTTGCACCCAAGGTTCACTAATTCCAAGTCCAGCCAACGAGAGAGCGAAGGGAATAAAAGCAGTTCAAATTGCCAGAGTTAGTGCTGGAACGAACACACACACACACACACACACACACACACACACACACACACACACACACACACACAGGCTGTCTTGCTGGTCTCAGCCATCCTGTGCTAGTTGTTAAAGCAGTATTAATATTCATGTCGAGGGCTGCTGCTGTCAGTGAGGCAGTTTTAAATGAAGACTCCGACCTTGATCCAATCCATGGGGTCTCTCCTTATCCAATACAAGAATGTGACTTCAAGGCCTCCCTCTCTCTCTCTCTCTCGTTCTTTTTCTTTCTCTTAACGCACACTTTTCCTCAATTTTTTCCATCTCCTAACCTCTCCCCCTTTCACCCCTTCTTTCCTGATTATGCAGACTTGGAGCTGGTGTGTGTGCGTGTCTCCAATCTCTTGTTTGATTTTGCTCACAGACAAGAATGGATCTGCCTTGATAAAGATGGCTGTTCAGAAAGAGCCACAGAGGGATTCAGATTACCTTGATCTCTCTCTCTCTCTCTCCCTCTCCCGCAGTTTCTTTCTCCTTCTCAGTTTTGGTTGATGAGGTGGGTGTGATACATTTTTAAACTTGATATTGAGAAAAAAGAACAAAAAACCCACTTCGAAACAACCTGAATGTGAAAAGCGACAAACATAAACAAACACAGGACTTGGTCCCATTATGTTATTATCTGGGGTGGCTTTATCTAAATATGTTTTGTAAGATCTAATTTACCTAACAAGATTCTCTTTGCAATGACAGTCGAGAAACTTGACCGCAGACGCAGACAGTCACACTAATGCGGGAGGCGCTGAGAATGCAAAACATACTCGTTCCACTGGCATGGAAAGCAACAACACATGAAATCAGTCTTGCACAGCTGGCAGCATCTGTATTCACACATGTTTAGCTAAATTCAGAATAGCATAGCATATCTTTATATGGAAGAAACATTAAGAGAAGTACGCTGTTCTGAATTCTGGATGTTTCAGGGCTAAAGATAAAGAAAGGTTTAAGTCAATGTGATTTTTCTAGTAAGCGAAGTTGGGGGTCAGTAAGATGTTTTAACGTTTTTGAAAGAAGTCTCTTATTCACATCAAGGCTGCATTTATTTGTAAATGGCTGCAGAAAGTACGTCATCAAGGTTGATGTCATGGACGAGACACAACATGTCAGTGGTAACATGGTGGATGTAGTAAACAAAAGCCTCTTATTCCCACCAATGCAGGATTTACATTGATCAAATAAACTGTAACAATATTTCACAATATAATTCTAATATGCCGATTTATTAATCTTAAGAAAACAAAACAGTTGTGCTGCTTAATATTTTTGTGATAATTTGTCATGATACCTTTTTTCAGGATTCTTTGATGAAAAGAAAAGCATTCGTTTAAAATAGGAATGTTTTGCAACATTATAAATGCATGTAATGTCCCTTTTGATAAATTGAACGTGTCTTTGCTGAATCAAAGTATTAATGTCTTTAAACAAAATCTTCCTGACTCCAAACAGGCTACACTGGTGTGTGTGTGTTTAGGTCAGGCTTGGGTCACTGTGCTTGTATGTGTGTGTGAGAGAGAGAGACTTTGAGCCAAAGCAGAAACAGTCTCTAAATGGATAACAGTCCAGACAGAGAGTGACAGTTGCACAAAGCTAGTTTTTTTCTCATTCAACCAACACAGACGCACTTGAGCATACACTTGTCCTCTGCGGTTAAGGTGTATCCCTCTATTCCTCACTTCCCATCTCAGAAGCCCCCTGTCTCTTTATCTCTGCAGGCTAAATAATGGACTTGCATTAGTTGGGTCGGTCTGCTATAGAGCAGAGATCACTCTGATCAATGTCTGCCAAACGGACAGAGCCCACTGCTCAATTTCATTCTCTAATGCTTCATTCCTCCTTTCTTTATCTCTTCCTTTTGGACTGAATGTGTTCATCTGTTCTTTCTGCCTCCTGTCCTCCACCTTTCCATCTCTCTCTCTCTTTTGGTGGACCCCCTTTCTAATAAATCTCATGAATGGTTCTCTCTCAGTAGCTCTCCCTTAAACGCGTCATAGCAATTACAGCACTCATAAAACGGCGCCATATAGACCTAGACCCTGTGTGTGTGTGTGTGTGTGTGTGTGTTTGTGTGTGAGATAACGTCCTTGAGGGGGCAAGAGAAGAGCTGGTTATTGATTGGAGGTCCCTGTACGACACATAGGCTTTTGATTTCTCTTGTAGAGCACTGCTTCTGCCTTGTCCTCAAAACAGTATTCTACAAAGTCAAATAGAGTGGACTATTGACTGGTGCTCACCTACACCATCACAATGAATGACACACTCTTGACTGTTTCTACAGTCACAATAGATTGCATGAAAAAAAAAGCACTTTAATATGCCACAAAACCAATCTAAGCACCAGCTATGTAAGTTCTGTGTGTAATTTTGAGTCAATACTTTTACAATAGCATGAGGACACACCACACCTGCTTTTGGTATTTTGGTCCATTTTAAAATGTCACTGCATTAGATACAAAGATCCAAGCAAATAGCAATTTCCGTAGCAACGTTTACCAATACTACATCCACCATGTTAGCACTGTCATGAATTGTCATGGCTATACTTTTTGCAGCAATTAACAACTTCTTTCAGGTGGCCTCATGGGATAGTCAAGTATTTGAATCGTAACCAAATCTCTTTTTGTGACAATGTCTTTAACGTTGCAATGAAACAGAAGTGACAGGTATTTTCTGCCGTATGGTGATGTACATCTGAATGTAATAAATGATATATAAAAAAAAAAACCTAGGCTGGGGACTTGGTTCTATCCATCGGTTGTTGATTGGATTTTGATATGTTGGCATTGCACTCAACAATGAATGCAGATGATTGTGGAGGGCCAGGGTTTACTCAGAATATTTAATTGGAATTTTTAAGTTCTATTTAAAGTCCTGTATATGTCACCACAGAGAAATCTGTCGCTTTTTCTAGATGAATATTTTGATTAAACATTATGAGGTAAAAAAAAAATCTATAACATGCATCATTCATGGTGACGTCCAATAAATTGCACTTGATATTTTGTTATACAATGCAAATGTAAAGTAACAATGCAGGTTAAGTAAAATTGTTTAAAGAACTGTGCACCGCATATGTCAACTGGAAGTAACATTTGTTAATAAAAGCTGCCAAAGACTTTTTTCCTTTACAGCAGCCAGCCAGGATGTACATATGTCTCACACCAGATGTAGTGTGGGGCCAACGCTTATTAAAACAGCAATAAAGAAGAGCTTTCATCATGCAGTATTCTGAATTTTCGAGTGACAAACAGGTATCAAGATGGTTCCTATTATGGGTGATGAATATAGATTTTTTTCAAAGGCCAATGCTGATAGCAACTGTTACATCTGTCAGCTGCAGGTGCCATCATGTGCCAACTGATGGCAGCCTAGTCCCTCACTGTTTCCATAGACTCTGTTATTCCCGGACTTCATTTCCCAGAAGCCTCTGCTCATTATTAGTTTATCTGTTTCAGCTGTGTCTTGTTTCATTTGATCATCACCCTGTCTATTTAGTCTATGGAAACGGTGAGGGACTAGGCTGCCATCAGTTGGCACATGATGGCACCTGCAGCTGACAGATGTAACAGCAACAGCCAGGTGACCAAATGGCAGATATAATCTCAATGTATCTGGTAAAGGCTAATATAATTAGATGTACACATATGCTAAAATATTAACTCAATTAACAAAAACAAAAAATCTGAATACAAAAAAATTGCCTTTAAAGGGATAGTTCAATCAAAAATGAAAATTCTGTCATTATTTACTCATCCTCAAGTTGTTCCAAACCTGTATGAATTTCTTTGTTCTGAATAAAACAAAAGAAAATATTCTACAAAAGAAGATATTTTGAATGTCGGTGACCAAAAAGTTGATGACACCCCATTGACTTCCATAGTTTCTCCAATACCAATGATCTTTAAAACACCAGCATGCCAAAATGTTGGTCAATCAATAGTATTTAGACAGCAGAGAGGCTGATTAAAATGCTCATATTTGTATAGTGGACACTATTTTCAGTCAATACCCTCAAAATGCCAAAATACTGACCTTAATCGGCCTAAGCTGATATATCTGTCTATCAAAGCTCATTACTAATTATAATGACCTTATTTCCATATGCTGGAATATTTATGGATAGCTATGCACTTATCTGACAGCAATGATAGTTTGACATTTATGTTTGAAAGCCTGAAACCATCACCGAAATCACAAGGCAATACAAGAAAAATAAAAACCACTCGAGTATGAGCACACATACTAGAGACAGCCACACACAGTTGTTAACTTGTGGGATAAAATAAAATCATCTTCTTGGTTAAAGAGAGGTCTGATAATCTGTATGAAGAGGGATTTGATGGAATGAATAAATGCATTAATACTCCAGGCGCTTAGCGTCGCAATCACCCTATTGCAATGCAGAGAGAACTGTGCCCGCGCCACGGCATCAGCGCCGCTTCCAATGTGTCAAATGTTAATGACCTGCCAGGGAGAGGAATCTATCCACATGTTCATTTGTCATTAAGAAGGAATATTTTAACACCAGACGCTCAAGTGCTACAGTGTCACAACAATTTAACATAGTGGGAAAAAGGAGGAGGTGAAGAGAGGGAGGAGGGGAGTTCTGACAGATAAAAAGAGGAAGAATGTATTCCTGCAGCCAGCAACTCTTTAAAAGGGGGGAGGGGGGAGGGGGGAGGGGGGAGGGGGGGGGGGGGGCAAAAAACAAAAATGCTTTGTATCAGCACAAACGCACACACAACGACTGCACCACTGCGCTGCTGCCAATATTTTGTTGTGTCAGTAGGTCAGAGAACAGGGAGCATTATGGGAGAAAGTGCCTCTATTGCTTGAGTGGCATTTAGTATTGTAGTATAACAGAGACTGAGAGATGATGCTACTGTTACTGCTTGCTGGGTGCTTGAAGAGGCAATGAAGGCATCTACCCGGTGCCGTTTTGTTCCTACTGAAGAGCAACACGTGCAGCTGTCTTACTCATTGACTCCTACACAACCACATGTACTCAGAAAGTGATGTCATTACCAGCAGCTGCACAAACATACACAGGGAAATCAATGAGCGTATGGCACATTTATTAGGTCCTGATGTGGCAGCATAGAGAAGCCCAGCCCAGCTGTTATAATAGAAAGCAGTGTGAGTGAGAAAAATCCAGAAAGATCTAACCTATAGAGACATGGAGAAGATCCATAACCTCAGCCAGCTAGTCCTGTGTTCCCACATCAAACTGAAACTAAATGAAACTATTACAACACATACTATTAGAAGAAAATACTTCAGGCGTTCAGCAGAACTTGTCCAACTAATGGCAGAGTAACTACCTTGTAAAACAATCCTGATACAGGCTTATACAGGCTATACCTTGAAAAGGTCAACTGATTTGGTTTATAAATGCAGTTGTCAGTATCTAGAAAGCAAGCATTTCTGTTTTAATTTTTTGTGAATTTTATTTCAGCAAGTTTGAATACATCTCATTTGCAGTCACTGAATTAATACTTTATTTTATTCAGCGAAGATGCATTGAATGGGTCAAAAGTTAGGGTTAGGGTTAGGGTTAGAAAAAAAAATTCTTTCAAATAAATGCTGTTTTTTAATTTTTTTACTCTCTATTAATAAGAGAATACTGAATGATCATGGTTTCCATGAAAATATTAAGCAGCACAGTTTTCAACATTGATAAGAAGAAGAAATATTTCTTGAGCACCAAATCAGCATATTAGAATGATTTCTGAAGGATCACATGTCACTGAAGCCTGGAGTAATAACTGCTAAAATTTCAGCTTTGCCATCACAGGATGACATTTTTAATTTCACAATATTACTTGTTACTGTATTTTACAGCCTTGGTGAGCATATAAGAATCAAAAAATCCCTAACATTTGAACGGTAGCATATATGCATATCGTGGACCACAAAACCAGTCATAAGTCGCACAGGTTTATTTGTGGCAATAGCCAAAAATACATTGTATGGGTCAAAATTATCGATTTTTCTTTTATGCCAAAAATCATTAGGATATTAAGTAAAGATATTTTGTAAATTTCCTACCATATATATATATATATATATATATATATATATATATATATATATTTGTTAGTGGATGCAGCAAAATCGCGAACATAAATGGACAACTTTAAACGTGATTTTCTCAATGTTAAGATTTTTTTTGCACTCTCAGATTCCAGATTTTCAAACAGTTGTATCTCGGCCAAACATTGTCCTATCCTAACAACCCATACATCAATGGAAAGCTTATTTATTCAGCTTTATATGGTGTATACATTTCAATTTCAAAAAAGTGACTCGTGACTTGTTTTGTGGTCCAGGTTCACATACATATACACACTTGTTTTTGTTTATCATGCCAATTTAAATTGGAATCCTCAAAAAGGTTGTGGTAGACAAGACAGGCCTTACTTTCTCCTCATGAACTCACCTACAACTTTTTATCCCTCCATTTCTTTCAGAATATTTCCCTACCTTGACTGAACCTCTGGAAAATAGCTGTCAATAAAGCCCTATGTCCAGACAGCTGTTTAGTTAGGATTAGTGATGCCCTGTCAAGCAGATGTAGTGGGAGTTGTACAGAGCAAATATCATTTACCCCCTTTTCCCATAATGTTTTCCCTATGCTGTCCTTTCACTGACCGATGATTGTTAGCGGTTGTCCTATTGAACAGATAAAGCAATATGTATTGCTAGTGCAGCAGAACAATGTTGGCCGCAGAATCCTTTCAAAACCCATTGGAAAAAAGTATTTAAATCTCAGTGAGAGTGAGAGAGAGAAAGAGAGAGAGCAATAAGATTCCCTGGCTGCGTGGTAGCTGTGGAATTTTGGTCCTAGCGGAGAGTAGCTCCAGCTTTCATAGCGCTGTTTGTTTTGGATGTCTGAGTGAGGTAGAAATATGTTCCTCCAGTCCTTTCCACCTACAGCTCTGTCGCAACAGCAAACAACCCCGCGCGGCACATTGAAACGCACCGCCATGCCACTTCAGAGAGCGTCGCGTTTGCACAGACACGCACGGATACGGCTCGACTTAAAGCCAATTACTCGCGGAGAATAAAGCCGACTATGAGGAGATAAGTGCGAGATAAGCTTTTTGTTTCCAACGAGGAAATTTCACCTGCATCAAGACAGATATTGATCTTACATTTGATGTGACAGCAAGTAGCTGAAGTGAAAGTCGTCTGCGGGTGCGTTTTTCTTTGTGCATTCGGTTTTGACACAAATTATGGTAATGTTTACCGTAACGCAAATGAATAAACTCTTTATGAGCAACACGTCAAATTGATAGCAGATAAAACCAAGTGCTGCCTCATTCCTAAAAAACGTGCAAAACACCACCACTGACTTTTGGCTACACTAATTTCTGAAGTGAGCACGATAACAAACGCACAAGAAATCCTCCACTTTGATGTCTCGCCCTATTTTGTGGTTTCGGCAGGGTCTTTAGCGATTTAATTCATCTCAGAGCTCTCCGGGGTTTAGGAAATCTGGGCCAAACAGTGATTGAAGCCATTAGAGCAACCCCTTCAAAAATACTTCAGGGTGTGCATGATTACATGAGATGAAGTAAAGGAAGGGAAAATAAGGGACAAAGAGCATGAATGACTTACTGTCCTCTACTCAAACAGTCTGACCCCTAACCAAAAGGTGATTTGTTAGACGTTTATTTGGATTGTCACATTGATGAACTCCTAGCATATTCAATAAAGCATGTAATAGAAAACATGCAGTTATATGTGTTTGTGCACATAAAATTCAGAGCATTGGCAAACCCAGCTTTACCTAATGACCCGGCTCTCAATTACATCATCATCATCTGTTTGTAGGGCTCATGGGACAAGAGGTTAAGATGCTTATAAAACCCTTCTAACCACCACCTGCAGTAGCCCATACAGACTTCTACAAACGCAATCAGATTTACAGTCCTTGTATAAGTCTATGTAGGAATTCTCAGTTTGCTTCTGGAAACAAATGTTTTAATATTCTGGTAATGGCTGAAGAATGCAGGAGAGGGAAGAGAGTCAGACAAGTATGACTGATTTTTAAATGGTTTTTGTAGTGAATGATTCATTATCTCTCTCTCTCTCTCTCTCTCTCTCTCTCTCTCTCTCTCTCTCTCTCTCTCTCTCTCTCTCTCTCACACACACACATGTTCTTTCTTTCTCTACCTCACTTCAAATTTCCTTTCATAAAGAGACTGTCACTGGCATGCAATCACAGTGCGACATGAGCTTGCCCCTCCACCAAAATGAGCATCTCACGCTTTCAATTCCCATGTTCTCTAAAAATAACTAAAAAAAAACCCCCACAAGAGCCACAGAGACATTGATGTGTGTAGAGTTTCTCAAACATAAATGATTCCAACAATAAACAGTTTATCCTTTTGTTGTCTATATCTAGGATTTCCAGTGGCTTTGCATAGGCACATTTGGTGTGTAGACACATTTGTAGCAATTTAAGCTAATTCAAAGTATAATGTGGCCAAAACACTAGTGGTCTTTCTTGACACAGGCAATCAATTTTTTGGGAAACTGCACAACTCTGCAGAAAGCACAGATTTCCACAGAATTGGAATGCCATTATTCACGACGTCCAACATACTCCCAAACCATTTTATGTTCTTTTAAATAATTTAGGCCTATATTAGAGTTGACATTTTTTTATGGTTTAATGTGGACCGTTTATTGTGAATAATAATAAAGGCGCAATTGTCGTCCCCCCCAACCCCCCCCCCCCCCCCCCACTTCCTGAGGCTATGCTAATGTTTTTTTCTCTAATTCCTGATAACAGGTTTATAATGTTTAAATCTATCCAGTGGAAACCCCAGCCCTCCGATGACTCCTCGTCCTCACAAATGGAGGAGGCAGAAAACAAAACACATGCACAAAAACCATAACATTTGCATTCTCATCACACCTCTTTACTTAATTACACTGAGATGCGATGGAAAGGTGTGACACAGAAAGGACAGGCCTTTATCCCAAAGTTTAGCCTTCTGAGAGGCTTCAAGCTGAAACTAAAATGAAAAGGCAATTATGTTTAAATTGATCAGAGTGTATGAAGAGCTATTATTAATCACTTATATCAATTATGGAGACTCCACCCTTCTTCTGGCTGGGGTCACCAGGGTCAAGAAGATCATGCTCCGTGGATGAAATGGCTGGAGACACCTGTATGTGTATGTAACCCGAGTCACTGGGCAAACCACAGCCTACCGTGGTAAAACATTATGTCCGGATCAAGTTACTCAATGAACCCTTCACCACAATCTGTTACTATGGGCTTGCAAATGGACACCTGTGTTCCAGAATGGGCCCATTACTGCCATAGTGGCACTCTCACTGACCTCACCACTTACACGCACATACAGACAAAAAATGATGGATGAAATAATAAAAGGAAGGAACGAAATAAAAAAGAGAAAATATATGTGGGTGTATTTGATGAAGGCTAGAGGAACAATGAAAAAAAAACCTAGAAAAGGTAGGTGTCTATCCATCTTCACAGAAAGCAAGTACATGAAAGTGGCAAGCACACACTTGTGATCAAACGTAGACATGCACACATGCGCGCAGACACACACACACACACGCTCTGTTAATGGATGACACAAGGGAGGAGGGAGGAGGGAGTGACCTAGAATACCACTTGCAGACAAGACAATAACGAAACAATGCAGAAGACAGCCCATAATACTCACTAAATTAATGCCGTTACCAGATAGATCGTTACCACAATCGCAGTCATAGATCATTTTAATTCCACATACTGTATATTACTTTGTTTCTTTCATCGAGAACACACATAGATAAAAATGTCTTTGTGTATGAATAAATAAAATCCTTCCCCTACCATCTCCAATAATTAATAATTTACACTCCATTCCATTTGTATCCCTTAGAAAGACGTAGGAAAAAGATTGGACTTGTGTAAAACTGCCAAGGTTACTACGACAACTGCTTCTGGGAATGAGTGAAGTGCCATTATGAAGTGCCAGGAATTCTGGGTATTTTTACTTTGGACCGCAGATGAAAGCGCAGCCGTTCGCGTGCGTTCTAGTGGGCATGAGCACTGTTTTTCAGGACCATTCATCACGGTGTATCGTAGTGACACGTTCAAACGAGAAACATTTACTTGTCCTTTTGTTGCAACATGGTTTCTTTGAAGTCTTGTGTGAGTCGTAGTACTGATTAATCTGTGTTCAGCTGCACTCTTGGAAAAACTTTTAACAACCATCAGTTTTTTAAAGTTGAAAATTTCTCTAAAAGCCAGCATGAAATCAAAATTGACTGTTAATCTTTTTTCCTTTCTTTTTTTATGTTTCTGGTCTTTCATTTTCAGATGACAACACCAAGCTCTCGGATTTTTCTACCCCTCTTCTTCAAGCACAAATCCAACCTTACATTTTTAGCTCATTGAATATCCTGTTTCACTCAGAAATATTTCACATTATGTGAAGTAACAAGGATTGCATTTGTAGTGTCATGTTGACTTGGGCCCGATGTACACTGTATGGGCAGTACGATATCGGCAGTGATTTTGACGTAGGGGAAAAAATTATTTCTATTGTCGTAGGGCAAAACTGTATCCTTGGCTACTTCCACACTGCGAGTCTTAGCGCTCAATTCCGATTATAGCTGTTCACATTGTTGTTTTAAATGTGGCCAATATCAGATTCCAGTGTGAACAGATCATCTTCCTGAACTGACCCGCATGCACAAGAGAACGATGACACGTAGCAAAGTCATACGAAAGTAAACACAAAGGACATTAAAGCAAGCGATTAAGCACTTATTTATAGCATGATCTGCCGGGGAAGCCAGCAAATTTATGCGCAGGCAATATAAAAAGTTTTTAATATAATATAAAATAGTTTTTAAAAACGTATGATACGAGCCCTCATGATTTGCTAGAGCTGTCACTGAAATATCTAGAAGTTCTGACCCAACAATGTCCTTCCACTGACTACCATTGATAACTTCAGGTATGTAAAATCTTTGAAGTGACTCCTATGAGCGCAGATTTGTGGCGAATGTTGCTCTAGAGTGACGTAAAAGTCGCATAAATTCCGATATGACTGTTCAGACTGAGTTGGCATTGCAAAACATCTCAGCTGTTTCGGATTTAGGACCACATATGGAAGTGGCCCAAATCGGGTCGAAATGATCAGATTTCATGTGGTTTGAGCGGTTCACACTATCATAACAAAAACAGATCTGAGTCACATATGAGCAAAAAAAAAAAAATCCGGATTTGGGTCACATTTACCTGCAGTCTGAACGTAACCTAGAGTGACATGTTCATCAATGGCCAATTAATGGTCTTTTCATGAACAATGTCCGAAAATTTGCGTTGCACTCCTACAGCTCCCCTCATACAGCTCATGTGCAATGAAGGACCAAAAGGGCTGATTAATATTTTGCACAGTTTTCTATTAGTGTACGCATGCTGTTCAAAGTCCTGCTTGGAGTTTTCTACTAAATATTTGTCCCAAATTATTGTTAATATACATAATGAATTCACCCTTGGCTGAAAGATTGCATGTTGTGCATTTAATATCTTTTTGGTGCTTAAATAATGTCTATGCCTTTGCCTGTTTGTTGATTATGTTCTTGAACCTGAGAATGCTTGTACAGAATGACTCGCCCGGTGTGTGATATGATGAGTTGTCTTGCATCGCAGTTTCTCGACCGGCTTTGTCAATGCTGAATCATGGCTAAATGTCTTGGCTACAATTTATCATACAGGCATGAAGCACTGTAAACATTGCCTAACCCTTCGAGATCACATTGAACAATCTTGACATTGCATTATCTCAAAGAATTAAAAAAATACATATGTAGTGTATAGGCTTTGAAGAGACATTTTTGTTTAACCAATCCCTATGAAGAATAGACAGTCGGATTACATAGATTAGAAAATCTGGCCAGCACGAAATGGAAACAGTTGAAACGTGGCTAATCAACCAAGTGCTGAGCAGTGAACATCCTCAAACACATTACAGACAATTGGATCTGCTCTTTATGTCACTCATTCAATCACTGTCTCATTGCCCTTCAACAGTACACACACTTTCTGCGATGATATTCTGAGAATGCTTTCTGGAATGTTCAATATTCTCGCTTGTCTATCTGATCAAAGAACGGTTGCAGTTTATTTCATCACTGTTAGCGACTTATAGGGCTTATAGTGGAAGGTAAAACAAACTGTTTCTCATCTACCCCGAGCACATGCCTACATTCTCCAAAAGCAGCCACAGGTTCATTACTGTCTGAGTGTGTAATGATGATGCAAGCGGGAGGCCACTGCTGGTGTCGAACAAAGACCTGTATTCCGTGTGGTGAGACTATAGACAGACAGTGTTGCAACATAGTCTAATTATGAGAGGAGAGAAGAGGGAATCAGGTGGTCTTGAATGATCTTCTATGTTAACTATTAAATTAGCCATGCAAATCAGATGTGCTGAGGTCTATGAAACTAAGAGGGAGAGAGACAAAACGGAATGCTAAACATCCACACCAACACAGCTTAACCACGGCAACTGTCTTGTTCCCCTAGACTAGAGCAATACAAATAATCAGAACAAACAGTATCCAAGCAGTTTTGTAGGCATGATGTCATTTAGTGGGTACGTTGAGATTTCCATTTCTCATTGTTTTGTTTAGCTTTTTCCCCAATATTTTTCACGTGACCTTCCCTTTTTCACTCTGGAGAATGCATTGCACGATCTACAAACAAAACACTACTGAACTTAAAAGTGCAGTAAGCGATTTCTGAAAACTGCTGTTGAAAGTGGATCGGACCGAGCACCATAACACACTTGTAGCCAATCAGCAGTAGGGGGCGTGTCCAGGAGAGAGAGAGTGAGCAAGCGAGAGATTTGAAGACTGTAGAAAGAGAGATGGCTGAGAGACATTACAAAAGAGAAAGGGTTATGGAAAAAGAAGGTTTATGATCAGGTATGATCAAGTAAAATTGTTTTTTGCTGTTTCTGTAATGTTGGTGTGCTGCTGGCGACTTGCGTACTGTATGTTAATTTGTTCTTCTTCCTTGGTGTTCATTCGTCATCTTCGCTTTATTTGTCGTGAAACATTATTTTAGCTCAATTACATGCAGTTAGAAAAAAGATCAAAACACTTACACCAACTTAAGATGCAACACCAGCAAACCAGCTTAGGTTGATTTCAGATGTTGTTGTTTTTTAGGGTATTCTAGTTTAACTTCAATCTTACAAATGAAAAGTTACTGATTTGCTCCAAAGATGGCACAAGTTCAAATAACCCCTTTTCCTGGTGCCAAGTAAAAGCAGCATTAAGAACTGAATTTGGGAACTTTTCATTTTTAATATTTAAAACCCTTTAGCCTAATTCACCCTCAATGAATAAGCAATAACTTGAGAAGGAGAACAACTCCACTTAGAGGTCTGGAATCAGTCATAAATTTCCCACATATACATGCACAGAAACTTGGCGGCGGTTGTTTCCAAATCGGTGTGTGGAGAGTAAGCAACTTTTTAAAGCAATTTAGCTGCTGATGCAGCTAAAATGAAGCTCCAAATGAATGATGTTGCTTTGGGCTCTCGAGCCATAACAGATGCCGGGTTCACAGGGGGCTTTACAGTAGTTGATTGTCAGAGATAAAGTAAGCAGTCTCTATCTTTATAGCCCTCACGTCCTCTGACATTTTCTCCAGAGGCAGCATATGTTTCTTTGTTGCTAAGCTCTGCTTCTCTGATTCATTCAATAATTTGGGCTTACACATTATAGACTTCATCTTCTCATTCACAGCTGTGCCACTGATTTCACATTCATATCTTACAAGAATCAGGTGCTTGCAAGCTGTCTTCCATGTGTCAGAGAGACGCAGGGGTTTCCGGAGAGAGTCACTTAAAGCTGGCAAAACTCTGAGGTGAGTGTTCTTCAGCTTTTTGTTTTTGTGCAAAGTGTTGGAGAGAGGAAAAGGAATTACTCAACCAAATATTCTGTAAGTGCTCCTGTTTGTTTTCCATCCCTAGGCAACACTGTTATTTCCTGGTGAGGTCTTGCCTGATCACAGTGACGCAGTTTTTCTCTCCTCACCTTAGCTTGCTCTCTCTCTGTCCTTCTCACTAACTGACGTTGAATCAGGAAGCCAGAGAGATAGCAGAAACACATGAGGGTTTCCCTTCACGGGTCAACGGCCCATGAGTTTTTCCTCTCGTTCTCGTTTTCTCAGTTCCTTTTCTTTATAAGGAGTCAATACCAACGAACTGCTCTGGAACTGACCCATTTCTCTGAATATGTCTAAAAAAAAGCATAGAATGTACAAGGGTAAACAGACTAAAGATGCTGGAAAAAGAAACTATGAATGAATCTAAGATGTTAGTCTTTTATTCATGATATGTGGACACTTTGATTGATTAGATATGTATCTACTTATGAAAAGGTGTATGTTTATAGACCACAAACTAGGTGTGCATATATAGTGGCTAAATGCATCCTGGAAGAAGATGCTCCCACACTTTAATCAGATGCTTTGAAGCTGAGAAAAGAACTCTTATGGCAATTTGGTGGATAATTTGTATGAATTCATTTCAATTGTACGTTTTCATATACACTGACAGTTAGGTTTATCGGTCGGTCTTCATGCTTACTTTTTTTTTTTCTAAAAAGGTGCAAGTTTTCGTACAATTCACATCATACAAATTCATCGCCACCTCTTAAAATAGTTGTTTTCTCATGAGATTGAGTTGGGCAAACACAATTAAAGTATTTTTATGATTAATTATTGATTTAACTTCCAAGGACTCTTCTAAACACTCATGACAATGAGGAAGAAATGTCCATCACCCACTACAAAACACGTGGCCTAGGACAGTCCAACCTTTCTCTCTTCTTCTTTGTCTAGATCAGAATCACTTCAACACCCTGCTATCGCTATCTCTCCCTCCCATCCTTATCGGTCTCCTCGATCCACCATATGGCTCCCTCTGCAAATCAGCACAATTTCATCCTTGTCTCCTAACGAAGGAAAAACGACTCGAGTCACTCAAGGTGATGCACTGAGAACGATTCTTAGTTAGCGCGGGAAAATGACAGAGCGATTGTTTGTGGTGTGAGGGTGTGCTGAGTCTCGCTCTTTGAAGACTGCTTTTGAACTCACAAACACCATCTCTCTACAAAGAAAAAAAAACCTCAGAGTTAAATTCCTTCGCACAAGCCCTGACTCAGTGATCTCATCCTAGAAACGTCGGTAAGATAAAAGTTGGATGTGTTGTTTTAAACTTTCGCCTAACTTTGAGGTGAGATCCAAGTGTATTCACGAGCGCTGCTCGCATTACAGTGAACCGCTCTGTGCGTGCACGAGATCTGAAGACTAGCGCGCGCATTCCACTCCGGCTCTTTTATTCATCCGTCAACAGCAGCTTCAAAGCGCACTGACTCATTTGGCCACAGATCAGTTCAAATCGAGTGGAGCAGAAAGATCCGGTGCGGGAAATCTACAACTGTTATATTTGTTTCCAGATAAACAAATTATCTTTACTCAGAAGAGCTCTGAATTTTAGCATAAAATACTTGTACGTTTAATATGATATAAATATATTTAGGTTATTGTATAAAATACTTTTATTTTAAAGTATGATATATTATTTTAATAATTTATATTGAATTATATTATATAGGCAAATGATTAATGAGCAGGCGACGATCAATGACCCACTTCAAAATATTGAAACCCATAACCTGGGATAAAGAGGACAGCGGGTTACGTGGGCGGGATCTGCTAGAAAATGTATAGGCTATAAATGACTCTCATGTCAAGAAACATTCTCCGAAAATGATTGATATAGGCCAATTGTAACCCTAACCCTTATTTTATTAATAGCTTAACCATTTGCAATTTTATTCTTTATGACAATTGAGGCGCATGCTTGTTAGCCTAAATGTTAGAGAAAACGATCCTATACTACCGAGGAAACTCCCTGTTGAACTAAAGGGAAACTTATGATAGCCTACTGAGAATCTGGGACTGTCCAGTGGGGGTAAACATGCTGTATCTGTGGAAATACAATAATAGCTTTCGGAAATGTGTTTGGGCAAATCCATGACAAAGCGAAGGCGAAGGGGAGCAGCGCGTAAATCAGACTCGTCATTGAACGATCTCCTTTATAGTTTATTGATCGACAAGAAACGGAATTACGAGGGATCTCAAGCGTGTTCTAAAACAGACAGACATATAGACACTTCGCGGTTATTTATATGATAAACGGTGATATATGCTGCCTGCCTTATAGTCTTTCTTATTTCTTATAAACCCTCCGCCACCTTTATAATCCCATTACGTATTCTGCTATAGCTCGGCTTAATCCTGGACACACTGGCAGTCCTGTCCCGCATTTCATCCACCGTCTGTCTCTCTTATCTCTCATCTCTCAGCAATCCACATTAACTGTTAAACACGAGGCTTAAACGCAGCCGCAATTCCGACAGTGCAAACTCACATTATCGCTCATTTTGAGATGATTTAGTACAAAGCGTCTGCAGCCCCGGAGCCGCGCTCTCGTCCAAGTCCCCAGTTCTCAGTCTTTTGTTAGCGAGCGCAACCCCGCTGAGTGTCTGATAAATGCCATTTCATTCCAACAAGCAGACCACATGCTGCTTAAACAGTGTGGGGCTTTTACCTCTCTGACTCTACATTGCCTTCAGCCGTATGTATGAAAACAAAGGTTTTATCAATCGTCAAGTTGCCTTGCAAGCATCGATAAAGCAAGCAATGGTGCTACCCGTTTAAATGACTGCGCTGATAGGATCCTCTAGTCTTTCTTAACCTGCTATTTTTCTGAATCAGTTTTTCATAGCAGTTATGGAAAGCATTTCAACTAACTTGTATCTATTATGTTACGGGTGCATATTTTTAAAAGCAATCAAATTGACATATTCATTAGCTAAGTAGCCCTCTTATTCCTAGTGACTAGAATCTATTCAATTAGTCACCAGTAGCTACTTCCTCTGCTATTCACTAGCCTATCCCAGTCGTGACAAATAAGAACCATTCCATTGCTAACAGTGGCAAACTGCACCGTCTAAAAAAGAGTAGTTTTATTAGTATAGTAGCAGTAGTTATTATTAGTATATAACATATTTACTAGCCTACTTATTTAAAAGACAGTCTCCTATCTTGCTCAATTGCTACCAGTAACCATCTCTTTTGTTACTTGTCATGACTAGTCAGAATGGCTACTTTATGTAATTCATCAAAAAATACTAGCAAAATCAATATAGCTAAATGGAACTTCCTCGGAGTGTGTGCGTAAATGCTTGAGACAGCGTCAGTTAATCTTGATGCAGCCTTCAAGCATGTCATCTAATCTCTGTCTGCCTTATCTTACACACACAAAACCATGGGATTTCTCCACTCAAGTTTCCAAACTTCACTGTGGACCTCAAGCATAACAGTAGGAGAGTTACAGTTTAAAAAGCACTACTGCGTAAAAAGCCAGTGTGGATGTGTACAAGGTGCGCGTACTGACAAAGTGACATGCATAAGCGGGGTTTAGTAGTAAACACCAAATGATCGTAACATTATTGCGAACCACCATTCAAAGCAATCCAATAATATGAAACTCAGAAACTCACTAATGGGTCCATGCGAGGTGAGTCTAGCCGCTGGGAGACCAGAAGCATCTTGGAGTGCGGGTAAACCACGTAGCCACTGTTAAATCCACTTTGTTTCAGTATGTGTAAACTGTCTTACAAAGAAAAGCCTGATTTGGGAATCTACTAAAATATGGTTAATATAAGTCTGGAAACTGTGCTTTCGCCCAGTTGTGTGCGCGATAAGCAACAAGGAGTGAGGATTGTGTCCAAACGAAAGCTAATCTGACATTCCGTTCAAGCGCCAGTCATGTTGATTCTCTTGAACAGGGACTAATAACACAAACGTCTGTATCAGCTCTCGCTCTACACGGCCACTTACGATCAGAGAGCTCTGTATCTTCCTGACTGGTGGGCGGAGTCAGTCCGTCTATAGGACGCTCCTCTGCGCGATGTCACAGAGGAGGAGGAGACGCAGATGTTCCACTTGCCGTCTGCACTTAAAGGGACATTACGTCCCTCCACAGCGATTCTGATTGGCGACTCGGTGCACTGGTTCACACGCGTATGGGCTTTTCACAACAGTGCTTGGGGATTTTGATTCATCCCTGTGAGTCGAATCTTTTAAATCTGCCCACAAAAAAAAAAAAAAAAAAAACTCCTGTTGGTCTTTTTGAGTGTTATGCTTGAGTCATTGACCTATTCATTCAATCGAATCATAAAATAAATAGCCTAGATCAGGGGTACTCAATCCTGTTCCTGGAGATCTACCTTCCTGCTAAATTCAGCTCCAATCCTGGTTGACTTAGGGAAAAAGTAATCTAAAAGCAATCAGAAAGTAGTCCAACTCTATTACCTTAATTTTGTAATGTAATTGATAAGGTTACCAACTACTCATTTTTGTCATGTAATTTGGAATCAGTAACCCACTACAATTTGTAAATAATCTACCCAGCATGGTCCATTGATCAATGTTGTGGAAAGTTACTTTTAAAAGTAACGAATTACAATATTATGTTACTCCCTAAAAAAGCAACTAATTTGCTACAAATGTAACAACTAATGTGTTACATTATTGTGTTACATTACTTTTTCTCACCTTGGCTGGGATTGCTTGTTTGTTTTTTAATAAAAAAAAAAAAAAAAAGTGAAATGAATAAGCCTCAGGCTGAAGGAAATGCACATTTACACCTATACAGTAGAGGGCGCAGCTCAAACAAACATCTGTGCTGCCCCCCCCCCCCCCCCCCTACTTTGGAAGTCAATAGAGCTGGTAAGTCCCGCCCCTTCCGCTAACCCCGCTGGACCTCTAGGTTGAAAAATCGTCAATGCAAGTGAATGGGAGAAAATAATTATTTTCTGGTCCCGTTTGAATTGTGCCATGAATGTGAACATATGTTGTCTGTGAATTTTTTATATAACTTTTCGTGTAAAGAATGCTACAATTTAGCTGGTAGAAGTTTGATACGGTTAGACTTTGTGTGAGAGCACTTTGTGGACTACAACTCTTCGCTGCTTTCGGCGCGTTTGAAACGTCAACGCCACTAGCACACGGACACTAGCTCACGGATCCTGCTAAACATGGCTGTGTCTTTGGTGCACTTCACCGCCTTCTTTCAGGGAGAGGACAAAATCGTTGAGGTTGGCGAAAACCATGGGTAAGTCAACTTTATGGGGTGACGTCACATAGGCGACATGTAGTCTTTCTCGTTATGTCTTTTCCACAACTGCTAGCCGAAGAATCATACCATATACTGTCAAACTCGTAACATGAAAAATTTTATAAAAAATTCACAGACAACATATGTTCACATTCATGGCACAATTCAAACGGGACCAGAAAATAATTATTTTCTCCCATTCACTTGCATTGACGTTTTTTCAATTGACGAGGTCCACTTGGGGTTTTACGGATGGGTGGGACTTACCAGCTCTATGGCTGCAGTCAACAGTCTGGTTACCAACATTCTTTAAAATATCTTATTTTGTGTTCAACAGAAGAAAGAAACTCATACAGGTTTGGAACAACTTGAGGGCAAGTAAGTGATGACAGAAATTTTTTTTTTTGGGTGAACTATCCCTTTAAAGTGAGATTAATAGCCTACATAAAGTATATTTGTGTAATTTAACATATTTAATTTTTGCAGGTTTGCGTAATATTGTTAGTCTTTATTTCACCGTTTTATTCATTTTGCGGAATACTGAATCTGTTTTTGTGAAAGTGAGATGGGTAAATGCATTCTCACATTTAGTCTAAAACTACAATAACCATAATGTTTACACACAACATCACCGCACTTACGATTTCTCTCAACATGGGGACAGAAGAGGTGTCAGTCAATACTGTAAATGGGAAAACAAAGTAACTTACATTAATTATTTGAAAAAGTAACTTACCGTAGATATTTTGTTGTAAATTTAAAAGTCATTTTATTTTACTAGTTACTTGAAAAAAGTAATCTGATTACGTTAGTCAAGTTACTTGTAATGCGTTCCCCCCCAACACTGCCGGGGAAAAGTGCTCATCAATATGTGTTTTTTTTTGTAAACACATAACTTTGTTTCTCAACTGACTAAAAAGAAAAGAAAAAAAGTCTAATAATGGCTTTCTTCCATTAAAACATTATTTTCTCCTTACTTCAAGTACAACATGTTCCTGGATAAACATCTTTGTTGATCCTGGAACAGCATTCCAATCAGCCAATCAGATTTGAGGGACAAGTTAACAATTTATGTCAAGCTTAGGCTTACAACAAGGGTGTTATTTACCTATCATTTCCCTCTGCTTTTAAGAATAGGATATCTATGTTCGCACATACCCAAACAGCTGAGAGCTTATCTCTAAATTTAGATAAAGTGTATATTTCTATTCTAATGGGCATTTCTTCTTAAGAAAGTACAAAAAGTACATGAAAAATTAGTCATTGCACCAGCTCTTATTCAAAGAGATTCAGTGAACATATTTACATATAACCTACAAAACAGTCTCATATCAATGCTGGCACAAACACAGAAAGAGAGAAAGAGGACTCTAATCCTCTACTTGCACCTGGAGTCAGGAGAGTTTAGGTTACAGAGTGCGCGCACACACACACACACACACACACACACACACACACACACACACACAACCCCCCTTCCCAAGTTCTTTCACACACAATGCACACACATAGAGGAGCCCCCCACCCTGCTCATTCAAATACAAGCCTACAATACAAAGTTAATCACTTTTCATGTTTTGACAAGCATTGGGAAGATACGGCCCCTAGAGCGTGAGGTTTCGATATCACTTCAAAACAGTTTCTGTTGTATATGCTCGTCTTTATCGCAGTTCTGTGTTTGTACTTCAGATTTAATGTCACAACTCTCATGGCAGTGCATATGGTTACACACACACACAAACATACACAAAAAGCGCAATCCCACAGTGATAGCAATCTCAAGCATTCAGACACTCCCTGCAACTCCTTTATACGCATCAGGTTACAAATGTGCTAAACCTCTTCTTCACCCTTAAACCCACCCCCTTTTCTTTTCCTGTGTCCAACTGCATTGTTGAGCATTCCAACTCATACATACTAAGGCTATCACAATGTCGTACACAGCCAGAGGGAGAGAGAGAGAGAGAGAGAGAGAGAGAGAGAGAGAGGGTGCTGCTCAACAAGATAGTCTAAACAAGAACGCTCCTTCCATCGACTTTGTGTTTATGCAGTGAAGTCACTCATTCCAGTTAGGCTGACATGAAGGTTAAGACCTCGCTGTGTTAGGGAGTTCTCCAGCTTTTCTCCTCCCTTAATTCCTTTGTCTTTCCTCTACAGCCTTATATACACGTGCCGTATATGTGGAATGGGTGTACAGTGCACACACACTCTCTTTCTTCCTTTCTCATTCATCATCTGGACAGCTGATACAGGCAAAATGCTAGTTACATTTTCTCTGTTCAATGCCTTGCGAATTCAATTAAGCTGATGATTGCTGAGTAGAGTCTTAGAGGGCCCAAGTAACACTTTAGCGCACTCACACACTTTGCACATGCATGCAGACAAGCACCGCAGTGCCAGCACAATGTACCAAAAAGAATCATGATTTTACCATGCTAATGCTAACTTGCTAATTTTGCTGTACTCTTTAATGTTCCTCAGAGCACCATAATAATACCATTATAAACATAAATAAATACCACGATGAGCATTAAGTGCCATTATATAAAAATAATAAATGTAAAAATTCATTTAATAAAAATAACAACAGTGAAATTGTGAAATATTATTACAATTTAAAATAACTGTTTTCTATTTTAATATTTTAAAATGTAATTTATTCCTGTGATGGGAAAGCTGAATTATTAGCAACCAATGTTGAAAACAGTTAGGTTAACTGCTTAATATTAATACTCTTTTTGTCTTTATGAATAGTAAGTTCAAAAGAACAGCATTTATGTGAACATATAAAACATTTGTAAACTTATAATTGTCTTTACTGTCACATTTGATAAAATTACACATTTGAATGTGTCCTTGCTGAATAAAAGTATTTTTTTTTAACTTACTGATCCAAAATGTTTAATTGTATATAAATAATTGTTGTAAATAATAGTCTTGATAAAAATAAAAAAAAAGCTCAGAGAGCTAAAATCTAAAATTCAGAGAGGTATGTGTGAAGGTGGGTTAGGTTTAGAGGTAGGAGCTAATGATATAAAATATCAGCATTAACAAAAGTCAGAGTCAATGGAAATTCCCCACCATAATAGAAAAACAAATGTATGCGTGTATATATATATATTGTGTAAATCTTTATATGTGTCATGGGATAAATCATTATTGCTTGGCCAAAGTCAGCGCTTACATTTTCCCTTGTTATATTAGGAAAAGAATAGCAAGTAAATTCCACTACAATTATCATGGTGTAACAACAAGAAAAAGGAACGAGGAAGAGAGACAGAGAGTGTGTAAGAGAGAGAGAAAGAATTTTTAGGGAAAAAAAATGCATCATGAATTTCTTCCGTATTAGTTTGGCAGGAACTTTCGGGAACATTGTGTTAATGATTAATATGAAGTCCATGCCTGGCAGCCTCTCTCTCTCTCTCTCTCTCTTGCTCCTTCATACACACTTACACACTCACACACAACACATAAAATAACTGACTCCTCACCATCTCTCTCTCCCTATTTCCCCCATTCCCCCCATTCCTTTTCCCATAGGCCCAGCGATGGCCAAAATCAGCATAGCCAGTTGTCAAGGTAACCTCAATACAATCTATTTACCCACCTCTCCTCTCACTCGCCAAGGTCAGCTCTCTCTCTCTCTCTCTCTCTCTCTCTCTCTCTCGGTTTTGTTCTTTGAACAGCAGGGTAGAACACCCCCTAAAACCATCATTAGCACAAAACCAAAAGAACTGACAAAAGAACAAGAACTGAACTTTCCAAGCCACCAGTCCGCCATTGCATTCAGCTCCACTCCTAGGCCTCCCATTATTGAATTGTAATTTCCATCTACCCCAAACACACACACAGGAGCGTAGAACTTTTCTCTTAAGCCAAAGAGAGATTAGTGATTATAAAGACCCCATGCTATGAGGCAGCTCTTAAACTGAAATAAAATGTACCATGGAATGCAGATCTCTTTCTTTCTTTATTTTGTTTCTCATTTTCATGTTCAACTTTATTACGAAATGTGTATAAATATATGCATGCTTTATGTTACTAATCTACTGGAGCACACCTATAGCATTTCAATATGTTTTCCACCATCTGAAGGAAATAAATGATACACCATTTCCCTACCTCTGCTAAAACATTAAACATTATCAAAAAAGCTCCAAATGGAAAAGACAACAAAGACATCTGTCCTACACTGACCAAACCAGATGGATGAAGCCCAGTTCATGTTATCAAGTATCAACAACACTCCTGGAGGTCCTCATACAAAGCTAGAACACAGTACCTACACCAGTATTAAAAGTATGTTTGTTTGTTTTCTGCGCCAAATATTTCAGTCGCAGAATAGTTCATAATCTAAGAGCTCAAAAGAGTCTTTGTAGGTGTAGACGTTTTTCCTGATGTTTCTTTCAAGGGCTTCGCTGCCGTTCATGAGTTTGGGGTTGGTAATATTTTTAATGTTTTTGAAAGAAGTGAAAAAAACATGAAAGTGAATTCAAAAAAGTGAAAACAGTAAAATTGTGAAATATTATTACAATTAAAAAAAATGTATATTCTTTTTTAATATATTTTAAAATGTAATTTATTATGTGAAGGTAAAGCTGAATTTCCAGCATCATTACTCCAGCCCTCAAAGTCACATGATCCTTCAGAAATCATTATTAATTAGGTGCTCAAGAAACATTTCTTATTATTATCAATGTTGAAAACATTTTTGTGAAAACCAGGACACATCTTTTATTCTTTGATGAATAGAAAGTTCAAACGAACAGCATTTATTTGAATAGAAATCTTTTGAAACAATGTACAAAGCTTTACTGTCATTTTTGATCAATTTAGTGCATCCTTGCTGAATAAAAGTATTAATATATATAAATCTTACTAAGCCCAGTCTTTGGAATGGCAGTGTGTCTAAGGCCTTTGTGTCAAATATTAGCAATGCAAAATGTTATTTGTGTTGTCATGGTTACTGTTCTTTGTTAGCACCTGTTCTTTGTTCTGTTTGACAAGTCACCTGTAATACAGCCTGCTTAATCTCTTGGCTGCTTGCGAAGTCTGCAGTCTTTTCCTGACGCAATGACTAATGACTTTTCCTGAGTTACAGACAACTGTTGACAAGAGACACATGGATTCAGCTCTTTATCAGGCTCCTCTATATCATTTCATGTGGTGATTCAAAGTGCTTTAAAGGTGGGCCTACTCTAAGCATTCTTGTTTATATATCTCATATGAGGCAAAGTCAACAAAGCATTTTCGATAACTTTAACAATACTGCCAAAGCATATATGGGGAAACCACTTGAAACATTTGTTGTGTTGAGCTATTTCAATTACTTTTGTTTGATTTTTTCATTGCAAACAGCTGAAAGTTTGTATATTTTGCCAATAAGCCTGATTTGCAATGGGCATTGAATAATTTCGATTACAACTGTACTTACAGCATAGAAGTAGAATATAATTTATTCCGGAAGTCTCACAAACATCCCTCATTTATCCTTACAGAAATCTTTTTTTTCTTTGGAAATGATTGCCTGTGATTTTCAAAACTGTAACGCATCATTTGCACAATCAAGTAATCAAACTATTTCCTCTACAGACTAACTATTGGAGTTATTTAAACAGCTTTGCAAATGGGTCTGTCTGTAACAAAGATGTAGGCAAAACAATTAGCAACATCCAATCAGACACAACATAATATAAAGCAATATATCGACCTTCATTTGAGCGTTTCTCATTAGGAATTCATAGCGTATCAGTATCAGCAATATATACAGTATATACAGTATCAGCAATATATAAATATCTGTGTAGATTAAAAAATTAGCACAGCCTTGAGTGCAGGTGCACGTATGATCCCATACTGTTCTGTGATTACAAAATAAGTTGAAGTAAATGAAATGAATTAGACTACCTGACAGATATGACTGAAATTAATCTCCTGAGAAACCACACCTGCTTCTAACAGTAAAAAAAAAAAAGAATAAAGGGGCGGGCCTATTCTTTCCACAGCCAATCAGATAACTTAACAAATTATAAACACACTCTGTGCATGTGAATCAATTTGTGCATTTGGGTTTGCTCCTGTTATGTCTTTGAAGGTTGTTTTTTTGTAGAGAGGGTGTTGGCTGACAGCACTTTTAATGTCAGTTTAACGAACACCTTTTTTTTTGCAATAATAGCACCACCATGCAGAGAAAACATGATTGTTTTTAAGTATTGTTATGGTTCAGAAAATACTCTAATTGGAACCATATGGTGAGAATATACTTACTCTTAGCCCTATTCGGACGGGATTAACTTTATAAGGGTAGATGGAGTAATGCAATTTTACCACAGGACGTCTGTAATATTAATGACATTCGCACGGGATAAGTGGGAGGGGTAACTCGATTTGCGCATCGTCGTCACCTCCCTGTCGTCATGTGTGTATTAGCTTACGTTGCTTCCTGATATCACATGCGCAAACACATATAACCTATATTTATATAAAACAGTTATGTGCGATCGAACGATGTAGCCTATTAATTAACTTAAGACTGGATTGTGTTGGTAATAGGCACTTACCTAACGCGAAAAGATGTTTCGTGCCTCTAACAAGTGCTTTCGATCTTCTTTCTGATCTGAATGGTATGTGGAAAACACTTGAGTTCTGCCACAGACTTGTCCCAGCGCCTAGAACGCAACTGAATGCTTTTTCAAGCGTCCCCATAATTGAAAAACCGCGGTAAACTACTTTTAAACAGGAAATGACGAAATATTTACGTACTTACAATGGGTATACACGGGTTTCTTGTATACAAACAATACCGGATGCGCGCGCATCCAGGAGGCAGAAAAACGCTATCTGTTATGCCGAGTTATGTAAAAGAACATTGTAATTAACGTAGATTTCGCATTGTTTGTAATTTCTTGTTGACTCAATAATAAACTGCAATTTCAGAGTTGGATCTGTTTGTTTGTGTCTCATATTTAAAACGTCCAACTGTTTACGAATCAAAATCCGGACATAGCCTACTGTGATGCATGTATTATCATGTTAGACTAGTAATGTAATAGCCAATGTTAGCAGTGCAGCATCTCTAGAGCCCGAATTTGCTTTTATATAAGTTAACTTTGTTTACGTTACTTTACGACCTGCAACATTTCATGACACATATAACGTTACTTTACTGTAAATCAAAGATTTGACGATGGATTATGTGGGAAGCCATTATAGTACCTCCGACCATGGCGATTATAATCTATATATAAATATTAAAAAACTTATTCTCGGCAATGGTGAGATCTTGCCGGATCCCTACGCAATACATGACGATCTTTGGATTGTGGATGACAAGAAGTGGCCAGCAATTGTATGGCCTGATATATATAATTATCTTATTCAGACACCAAGTGTGTATACAAGAGAAATGATTAGAGCGTACAAATCCCTTGATGCATACAACTACGTGCTATGTGGTCATGTGCAGCTCGTCAAATTACGAAAAGAAAGAATATAACATACAACTTCCTCCTTCTGTCCCACTCTTCCATTCGCCTAGATTTGGAATTACTTACAACACGTATAATTTAAATGAGCAGATAAAACACAACAGATAGGCCTGCATGTAAATAAATTACGCAACAACTCCTTGGCATTTTGACTTAGCGACAACACCACCACTTTGCTACTAGCCTAAACCCTTTACTCTGGTACGAAGACCGCGGGTCTTTTGCCTCTTGGTTGCGTGCGCAAGCAGTGATGACGTCGCCGAGAAATCCATGTATATTCACACAGGATTCGCCGTAATTTTTACTGACATTGTCCGTGATGATTACTGAGATGGCACATTCGGACGGGACTTTAGATTGTTAGCGAATTATTTTATCCAAAATCACTTACAAAAGAGAACAATATGAGCAGAAGCAAGCACAGTCAGAAATACAGAGAAAGCACAAGTGCTACAATATCAAATTTCAATTGAGCCCTAAAACAGCACTTCTATAATGTTTTATAATGTGCATAATGTTTTTGCGCACAAAGTTTTATCCGCATTAAGTGCCATATGCTGGGGACTGGGGTTGCTTGGTGTGATTCTGAAGTGTAAGTGTGTGCAGTGTTTTATGAGCTTACTAGAGGAAGCTCCCAGTGTTAGCAATAGGTCAGTAAATCCTTTGTGCCCTGCTGGCAAAGCTGGCACTGCCACACTACAAAACTCACTGCCAACAACTGAGTAATTAGAGAGAGAGAGAGAGAGAGAGAGGGAGCGAGAAATAGAGGAAAGGCACTGTATGGTAGAATGAGACTTGTAACTAAATCTGTTGATCTGCCTCACCTTGTTTGCTTTTGCACTCATAAGCCAATGTGAGTCAGTCAGTTGGGTGTGTCAGAAAATCACCGCATGAACTTTGCTCATCTACATGCAAACACACATACACATATACATATAAAATGTAGGGTTATGCAATGTACTTCTGTAATGTGACATACAGTATTTCTGAGTGAAACATATTTAACAGACCTAAAATGTGTTGGCTACACTGGTTGTTTTTGATTCACTAAAAATCAGAGTCATTCATTAGGAAAACTGGTTGCACTGATATTTGGGAATCAGACTACACTGGCTGCACTGTAGATTCAGTATCTACATTAATACATTATAATAACTACGTAATATATATTTTTTAAGTTGTGCACAGGTCAAAGCCGTTCGTCAAGTGCAGGGGTGCCCAATCCTGTTCCTGGAGCTCTACATGCAGAGGTCAGATCCAACCCTGATCAAACACACCTGTCTGTAATGATCAAGTGCTCCTGAAGATCTTAATTAGCTGGTTCAGTTGTGTTTGAGAAGGTACTAGATCTCCAGGAACAGGATTGGACACCCACTTTTTAGCAGCGTTCATTGCCATAGTACCTTGCGCTCCACGGCTAACCTGCTCCGGGGCAGGTTATGTTCCAGGTAAGGAAAAAATTGAACCAATCAGCTGTGAGCAAAGTGGCACATGTCTGATACAATAAAATCACTCCCCCTGTTTCTACTCCAAATTAAAGATCACTACATAGCAAGTGATTTTTAAAGACAAAACCATCTGGCCTTTAGCAATGCTTATTTATAATGATTTTTTTTTAATGATTTAGATATTATTTATGTAATTATTATTTAATCCAAATGTTAGTTTATCAATTATTATTAAGCACTTAGTTTAAATGAATATTAATATATAAAGGTAATATAAATAAGCTTTAGAATCAATAAAAATGACTACATGTGAGCTTATTTGTTCAATTCTCTCTGTACCTATATCAACTATATAAACTAACTTCACAACTTTTACTTGCACTGATATAACCAGATTTTTTTTGCGGGGTAAATTTGTTTAAATTCTTAATATTTCTCATTATATTCTGCAGAAGAGAGAAGTGAATCACAGTTTCACTGTTTCACAGCATGTGATTGGCTGTTCGCTAGAGACATAACCCCTAAACTCAGGATCAAAGCCTGGTTTGGTTTTGTCAACCTGAGTTTGTTCAACTACCATCAAGGTACAGGCCCCTGGCCTAGTAAGATCTTCATTAACTGGTTCAGGTGTGTACTCTGCAGGACAGTGGCCCTCTAGGAGCTGGACTGGACACCCCTGGCCTAAGAGGACATGACCCCCCCAAAAAAATAAGATCATGAGATTCTGTTTTAATGTTTTTGCGTTCTCTCACAAAAACTTTTGTGTTCCCCCAAGAAACGGTGTTCACACTGTTTGAATTCTGGCACAAAAATGTTGCATTCCTCTGAGAAACTTTTGCATTTGCTTGCAAAACTTTTGTAATAGAAATATTTTGTCCCCTCCATAGAAACTTACCCAACTAACAAACACGTGTTTTAAGAACGTTTTGCTAATGCTCTCATTAAGTTATGAAAACATATTTTTTCAAACATAATGGGAACGTAACTTTTGAATGTTCTCTGAACGTTTGAAACAAGTAGTAAGTAAAAACGTTTAAAAACAGCCGAATGTCCAACTAAAACGTTCCAGAAAAAATGTTCCATGAATGATAAATGAATAACGGTTTTGTGCTAATGTTTTTGTGACAACTTTGAACAAACGTTCTATTAACGTTTGCTCACAACTTTGTGAGAACCTTGCCAGAACATTAGTCAAAGTTCTGAGAACGTTCCCTGTCAAAGCTGGGTAGTGCCAATTTCATGTTGATTTTAATATTTCTGAAGCTTGTGTATAAAAGCCAATAAATGGACAAGCTGTTAACCTGCGTGCCAATTTTTTTTTCCATAGTATTCATCATTGAGTGGTTGAAGTGTTATAAAAGAAAGGTCATTCTCACTAGTAACTCTTAGCTGTTGCTCGGATAGACAAGACAACTGCAGCAAGAAAGACCCGAGGGAAGGAATCAGTGTCTGCTAGTGTGTGAGAGAGCAGAGACAAGTAGGTGAATGTGTGAAGGAGACAAGAAAAGGGACACTTAGGTCTCTCTTTCTCCCTTCATTCTCCCTGTATCAGCAGAAAAAAAAATAAAATTGCTGGCCTCTGTTGACACAGCCCTGACCTTCCCCTCATTCTGCTCCCCCAAGTGTGAAATTGAATGCCTGCCAGAAAGAATGAGGGAAGACGGAATAGAGAGAGTGAGACAGAAAGAGAGAGGCTGAGTGGGGGAAACAGAGAGAAGGAATGAGAAAAAAAGGATCTGTACAAAGCTAAGAGAGAAATCCAATATCACATGAATCAAACAGTGCAGATTGTTGCTGTGCTTTTCCATTTATGGATAGTCCTCCATATGACAACCACACCAGGGATTTTTTTTCTTCACACATGCTGCTCTGTAGGGAACAGAATTAAAACCTAGCCTTGGGTTAGTGTCACAAAGATGTTACAGAGAAAGGCTGTGTGGAAACATGGTCAATGCGTTGTTTGTCTGACCCAGAATATTCAGTGTTATAAAGAGGAAACTGTTGGATTTATTGAGCTGTGCAATAAACCAAAACAATGTTAAACATACATAATGTGAACATTACACACACTTCCTTCCTAAAAACAGTTTCACATCCATTTCCCCCAAGAAAAAGATCTATAACAAACATTTCACACCTTTGTCTCAGTCCTTAAATGTCCCGCTTTACTTTGTAAAAACTGATGGACGGGGGAGAGAAGTGAAGTGGAGACAGGAGCTGGGCGAATGTACTGTCTGTGATGTCACAGGGGGGTGACGTGTGTTCCCCATAGCCACCAGCCTCCTGCTGACTCCAGATATTTCTGTCATTCCTAGACCAGCTTCCATTGTGCTGCGGGAGACCTTCCATTCATTCAGCCCAGGAAGAGGGAAGGGAAAGAACAGGGAACAGGGAGGGAGGGAAGAGCAGAAAAAGAAGAGGGTGGGGGTATGATGGGGATGTTCTGACATTCTGTAGTTTGCGTTTATGAGGAATTAAAAATTCGTAAATTCAAGAACTGCTGATATCTACAATGAATTGCTTTTTAAAAATATATAGGGCACTCAAATAATGACACAAATTCTAAAAAATAATATTTCATTCCTGAACCAAAGTGGCTGTTCTGTATGACAAAAGTCCTTTGTACATTGATTTTTCCTTTATTAAATCACACAACACAGGTTTCACAATTTACAAGAGTTTTTACAGTACTAGCGCACCATCTAGTGGCAATGTGGCATGTTTGTGAAATATGATTTCAAGGAGATGAAGGTGAGTATTTTCATTTAGGCGAAAATTGAGTAATACACTTACGGATAAGGAGTGATAAGGGTTTAAAATCTGAAACGTGATCGAAGCTAATTTTTATTAAAATATTTACGAAAATTATTCAATAAATGTGTTTATTTTGTAAAGTTGTCAAAATGATTCTTTTTTTTTTTTTAAGGTGGATGAACTTGGCTTTTCTCTATTTCTCCCAAATATAAACGACACAGTCATGTAAAACGAATAGTAACATTAAGTCACGTGACGTCCCTTTATTGTTATCCCTGCGTGTGTGGTTATTTGAATAGAATAGTAAGTAGCCTATTTTACAGATGCTTGGGAGTTGGAGTTACCAGCTTTATGACCATAGAATAAGATTAAAGATTTTATATCACTTTGGAAAATATATTATTGTAAATTTTCCCTGCGTGTCATGCTAACCCAAAGCCTAGCAAATTATACTTTAGCGCGACCACCTTAGTGCTATCAATTGGCGTTTTTATGCGACATACTACTTCTGTTGAAGCATGGAAATATCGGCTAAACGACACAACAGTGAAGAGTGCTTTGCTGAACTCCATAATTACTAGCCAGGTAGGTAACTTAGTAATATTCATGTTCAGTCAGTGGTTGTTGTTGGTAAAAGTGTCAAAACAACAAAAACGCTTCTAAATATGTATCTATTCTGATTTACTGCAAATATAAAGACAAATGCCCTATCAACATCCCATCTTTTGCAATACAGACTCTTTTATGAACCAGCACAAAATTATGGAATGAAGTGAACCAACTCACACACGTGACATAGGCTAACCCAGCCCAGCAAGCAATTTTGCGTCTAAAAGACATCTAATAGCCGTCAAAACACAGCCCAGACTGCTAGGCTAAAACAAGGCTGAATTTGGGCTGTCAGTGAAAATCTAACAGACGTCTAACCATAGCCCAAGAATAGACTAGTCATCAATTAGACAGCTATTGAACGACTACATATACATGTAGGCTAATAGACAACAAAATGAGGCTGAAGGATTCTTTTCACTCAAATATAACAGGTTCTCATAAATGACAATCCATCCAAACAAATTAAATATGAAGGTTTTATTTAGAAAAATGACATTAACAACTTAGACAACTTTCAAAAAGATCCAAACATTAAAATGACCAAATTAAATATTACAAATACAATATAAAGATGATACAAAATATGGAAAACAACAACTTAAGATAATAAAAATATAAAGAATGACCAAATAATAAGTAAATTAAAAAAACCTGTTAGTTTATAAAACAATGATTAATTGTTGGCTTTATTTCCATCCCCCCGCTCTCCCTGGAGCTTGTTTAAAATGCCCCCCAATTGCATTTCTTAGTTCAAATTCTTTTGCTGCTGGGAAGTTGGTCATCACGGCATCTGCCAAATAAGAAAAAAAAATTTGCACAAGTAAAGCACTGTTGACATAATTTTTAACTAATTACAGTAATTGTGACAAAGTCATTCTCTTTTGCTTGGATGCACACTAGAGCTGGGCAATATAGAGTTAAGATATTTAACTCTATATTGAGTTAAATATCTTTAACTCAAAAGATATTTATATAGCCTATTTTTATTTGGAATATTCACATCAGTATCTGACAACTCTGGCAAAACATGTCCATACCAACCTTGGGGATTTCTGCCTTGAGGAATCCTGGCTGATTGGCGCAGAGTCCTGGAAGCTGTAATGACATTAGAAAATATTACTAGTGTACTATTTCACCACCAAACAAAATCTCTGGTAGGCCTTTGCCATCTTCAAAGTTACCTTGCGGTGGTGGCAAGCAAAGTTCTTTACACAGAATGCCTGTCATTCACCCACTCACAATAAGAGCAATTAAGTTTTGGGTCTGTATTGCTCAAGGACAGACACTTTTTGCCATTAGAAGGCCAGTGATTGAAGCAGCAATGCTCCTCCAGCTTTTCTTAGGGCAAAAACAAATTAATGAAAAGGCCAATATCCATAACCACTTTTGACCTCACCCATTTACGATTAATGACCTCACCCATTTTTGAACGGACCCTCTTCAGTATTGGCATCAGTAATTATTTTTTACTTTCAAAAGATACATAACCAATTCTGAAAAACAGGCTAGTTAAAAATGGACATGGCCAAAATAATTATTATACTATAATGTTGTGTTGCGTACCTGAGGCAGTGTCAGCTTTGGAGGCCGTATTCAATGCAGCAATAAATGTAACTATTGCTCATCAGCTGTGGATACTGCTAAGTGTTTATGACCAAACACCCTGCTTATACTACTGATGCACTGTTTTGATTCGTTTGCTGGGAAACCTTACAACTCACCAAACAACTAAGTGTTGGACAACCTT
Source organism: Squalius cephalus (assembly GCF_949319135.1). Classification (NCBI taxonomy): domain Eukaryota; kingdom Metazoa; phylum Chordata; class Actinopteri; order Cypriniformes; family Leuciscidae; genus Squalius; species Squalius cephalus. The sequence goes on along the minus strand of NC_137124.1, from coordinate 17,821,946 downwards.
CTAATTCATCACTATCCACCTTTGCACCTATGTTCAAACTACAGATAAGACAGATAAGACATTTTCTGAACTGTTGGGGTTTGTGAACCTCAGAGGACTGTGTTGGACATTTCAATACACCCACATGTATATTGATACTTTGCAGTCACGTGATATCTGGCAGGCAACAAACGCGGTTAGTGCATCCAATCGCACAACAACTATCTGGCATGTCGTCTACACTTCAAAACATCAACTTTTGTATATTAAAACTGGCAACGTCCTGGCAAGATCCTTGATTAGTTTACTGGTTTTCGTTGCTAGAGAATGACGTTCTTGCCCGCCAGCCAGTACAACTGACGTCACGTGCAAAGTATCAATACTAGCTCATGAATGAATTGTATCTCTGTATACAGGTGTATGTTTTGTGATATATTGGGTTTTTGGATAATGAATGAGTAAAGCTTTGAATATATAAAGAAAGAAACGTTACACTTATTTGGATAAGAGTTTATTTTAGGTCTTTTTCAACTGAGACCAATTGAGCATTGCACACAAGGAAATTTGTGGCTTGACCAGTGCAAAGAAGCTGGGACTGTTATAATATATAACCTTGGGTATTTCTGCCTTGAGGAGTCCGGGCTGATTGGCGCAGAGTCCCGGTAACTGTAATGAAGTATTGATATAAATATACTATTTGGAATATTCACATCAGCATCTGACAACTCTGGAAAAACATGTCCATATGGGTTTCTGTCTTGAGAAGTCCTGGCTGATTGGCGCTGAGTCCTGGAAGTTGTAATGACATTAGAAAAAATGACTAGTGTACTATTTCACCACCAAACAAAATCTCTGGTATGCTGTGTCGTGACTTATCTGTTTTGTTTTTTTCCATTACCTGGGGTTGAGGTGCGTGTTGGTAATTCTCAAAAACGACCCCTGAATGTCTGCTTTGTCCCTGATGAAAGCATATTTTGATTAGAAATACATAAAGATCAGTAACGTCTGGAAGCGTATTGCATTCACCTAAGAAAAATAAAAAAATCTGCTCTGTTTTTATGAATTAAAGAGAAGAGATAAGTCATTAATTCAGAAATACAGAGCTCCGTTTTTCTGAAATAATGACTTCTCGTTAAGTTCTCAAGTGAATGCAGTTCGTCTCCGCAGGATCGAAGAGTCAACAAATAACAATAATCAAAGCACATCTTACTTTTGGGCGTTTCGATTCTTGTGGAGTCCAGAGACTGTGGAGTGCCTTTAGAGTCATGGAAAGCAACATGTATTAAAATTTACAACAGCAATAGATGAAATACCAATATGTATTCAGTTATCTTGTTTGTACACTACAATCATAACTATATACTTCCTTGTAATGATTGTAGTATCATTATTGAATTGGAATGCTTTTTTTTACTTTGTTCAAGGATTGGAGAGAGGAGTTGTGGTGTTTGTTGAGAACCTACAAAGAAAAAGTTATTCAAATATATGGCATCATACCGTCGTTGTACTCCAAACAGAGCACATTTGACTTCATATACAGAGCTCTGTCACCTTCCATTAGTTTCTCCATTCATCAAATAGAGTGTAAAAAAATATTGCAAATAATGTTTTTCAACACATTTTCTTGCGTTTATTGCAAGAGACAAACGCAGTCAGAAGTCATTGGTGAGTGGTCAATGCAAGTTCCACTTGATATTTGATGAATTGAGAAATGAATAGAAGGCAGCTGAGTACAGCATACAAAGTTAAAGCTACACTGTGTAGGATTTTCTCCCATCTAGCGGTGAAATTGATTATGACTACCAACTGAATATTACTTTCTAGCCCCTCCCATTCCGAGGGCGTTTTAACTCCTACAGTGGCCATATTAATTCAAATCTGCCGGCAGTCGCGAGTAATCTCCCCCTCGCATTCGTCACGGTGCCACTAAGTGTAAAAACGCGAAAGGCGAAGCTTGAATTTCCAGGTATGTCCCTCATTGGCTAATCTATTTTCAAGATGGAGGCGCAACATGGCTGCCGCCATTCGAGCGACTCGCTCGTATGGCAGATTCTACGCTTACGAGAATACTTGATTAATTGGTAGAAGTAATTACACATTAATGAGCACATATCATTTTGAAAGAACAAAGTGCTAAGAATCAACTTAAAAAATTACACAGTGTAGCTTTAACTGTGCCCTGTTAATACAGCACAGCATCATATAATAAACTGAATTTACAGTTAGGTCTACATTATATTTCCTACTTGGTGGTGTAGGCATTTCAGGGTCATCCAGTGGAGTCATCCGAGTACCTAATGAAAGATTTCAATAAATAATTGTTTTCACTACTACACTATGTACACAAGGTTACACTTTGAATAATATGCAAGCAAGTTTAAACTTTAAATCAATTTACTAGTCATGAAAATGTGAAACCATTATGTATTTATATTTGCAACAAGTCTACTTACAAGGCTTTGAGGTAGGTGGTGTTGCAAAAAGGTCCTCAGAAAAGTTTTACGCTGGAACTAGCAAAATGATAAAATTAAGAAATAAATAAGAAAAATCATAATAAAAGTTCTTCAAGCAAAGTTCTTTACACAGAATGCCTGTCATTCACCCACTCACAATAAGAGCAGTTAAGCTTTGGGTCTGTTGCTCAAGGACAGACAGTTTTTGCCATTAGAAGGCCAGTGATTGAAGCAGCAGTGCTCCTCCAGCTTTTCTTAGGGCAAAAACAAATGAATGAAATGGCCAATATCCATAACCACTTAGTTTACAAGGACGATTAATGACCTCACCCATTTTTGAATGGACCCTCTTCATTAGCTTACTGCCGCTGATATTTTTTAGTGCTAAAAAGAATAGTATTGGCATCAGTAATTATTTTTTACTTTCAAAAGATACATAACCAATTCTGAAAAACAGTGTGGACATGGCCAAAATAATTATTATACTATAATGTTGTTTTGCGTACCTGAGGCAGTGCCAGCTTTGGAGGCCGTACCATGTTTGTTGGGTGGCACAGGGAAAGTACAAACTATAACATGAAAGGAATATATTAAAATAATGTAAATGTGATGTAAACACTGATGTTTTTATCCAAAATGTAGCATTTCTTAAAGCAATCATATCCTATGCAAAAGCATTCAATGGAAGAACCACAGCAGTCTGACTGACAGCACAGAACTTGGACTGTTTCTGCTCCGGAAATATGTTCACATGCCATCCTAAATCAATTCTGAGATTTTGACCTGCATCAAAAAAGTTGTAGTGGAAACTGAAAGGTGAAAATGGCACTTACCTTGGATGTAGTCTTCATAACTTTTCTTTTTTGGTGCACGCCTCAGTCCTTGAGACATAAAGGCCTGTGGATTGGACAAATGAAAGATTTGTTACTAACCTTAATAAAATACAAGAATGATGAAACTAGATTTTCATCGGGCATACGAGTCGGTATTAATTGACGTCGGCAATATTCTCACCCAGAAAAGTTAACTGCAAGACAGGACCAAGTTTCAGTTCATCTTAAAGACATGGAGGAGAGGGAATATGGCAAATCCCTGTGCATGTGGTAAACACACAGCCTTCCTATGCAGATCCTTTGCCTCCAAAAGTAGTAGTAGTAGCCTTTATTGTCACTTAGTCACAAGTACCAGCGAAATTAGCCTAAAGCTTCCTCTTCGCTCTGCTAAGGTCATTGTCCATCACATATACGATGTTAATCAGCTTTGACTCACAAGGTAGATCAAACAGCTGATTTGTGACCTTTGGGTCGATAATATCCACAACCAACATTCCATCTAGACGCTTTTCCCTCACAAACACAATTTGCTCAGTCTCCAACATGAAGCAGTGATTTGGTGCCTTCTATGGAAATTTTCGATGTCCACTTTCATATGTGGCCAATAAAATCTTTCTCTTGCCAGATGAATCACCCTCTCTGTGCCAACATGACCCATGTCATCATGAAGATGCTTCAGAACTTTCTTCTTAAATTCAGCAGGTAAAACCACTGTATCAATGGACATCTCCTCTGAGCATGAGGCCACATACTGCCCTATGTCCAGAGGACAACGAGAAAGAGTGTCAGCATCTGTATTTTCCTTTCCTGGTTGGTACTTGATGTCAAAGTGGAAATCGGACAGTTCTCCCACCCATCGATGCCCCACAGCATTCAACTTGACGGTGCTCATCACATAGGTCAGAGGGTTGTTATCAGTGTATACAGTGAAATGAGGTGCATAAAACAGATAATCCCGGAATTTCTCACATATAACCCACTTCAAAGCTAGGAATTCAAGCTTGCCAGAGTGAAGGTTGTAATTTTTCTCTGCTGGGGTAAGGGTTCTAGATCCAAATGCAGTGGCCCTTAACTTTCCGTTCTGCCATTGATAGAGGACTGCCCCTAAACCCTTCTCAGAGGCATCAGTATGGAGAGTGAATGGAGAGTTGAAATCAGGATAATCCAGCACAGGTGGATGGGTAAGAATGTCAATCAATGTTCCTAGGATTTTCTTGTGTTCTTCAGTCCAGATCACTGGTATTTTAGAAAGAAGCTGGTTACCTTTCCCTTTTGCTTTGTTGTTTCTTTCCTTCAGTCTGATTGCATTATTTTCCTTTACTTGCAGAAGGTCATAGATGGGTTTGGCAATTCTAGAGAAGTCCTGGATGTACAAACCCGATTCCCAAAAAGTTGGGACACTGTACAAATTGTGAATAAAAACAGAATGCAATGATGTGGAAGTTTCAAATTTCAATATTTTATTCAGAATACAACATGGATGTCATATCAAATGTTTAAACTGAGAAAATGTATCATTTTAAGGGAAAAATAACACATCTCAAAAAAGTTTGGACAAGGCCATGTTTACCACTGTGTGGCATCCCCTCTTCTTTTTATAACAGTCTGCAAATGTCTGGGGACTGAGGAGACAAGTTGCTCAAGTTTAGGAATAGGAATGTTGTCTCATTCTTGTCTAATACAGGCTTCTAGTTGCTCAACTGTCTTAGGTCTTCTTTGTCGCATCTTCCTCTTTATGATGCGCCAAATGTTTTCTATGGGTGAAAGATCTGGACTGCAGGCTGGCCATTTCAGTACCCGGATCCTTCTTCTACGCAGCCATGATATTGTAATTGATGCAGTATTTGGTCTGGCATTGTCATGTTGGAAAATGCAAGGTCTTTCCTGAAAGAGACGACGTCTGGATGGGAGCATATGTTGTTCTAGAACTTGGATATACCTTTCAGCATTGATGGTGCCTTTCCAGATGTGTAAGCTGCCCATGCCACACGCACTCATGCAACCCCATACCATCAGAGATTCAGGCTTCTGAACTGAGCGCTGATAGCAACTTGGGTTGTCCTTGTCCTCTTTAGTCTTTCAGTTTTCCAAAAAGAACTTCAAATTTTGATTCATCTGACCACAGAACAGTTTTCCACTTTGCCACAGTCCATTTTTAATGAGCCTTGGCCCAGAGAAAATGCCTGCGCTTCTAGATCCTGTTTAGATATGGCTTCTTTTTTGACCAATAGAGTTTTAGCTGGCAACGGCGAATGGCACGGTGGATTGTGTTCACCGACAATGTTTTCTGGAAGTATTCCTGAGCCCATGTTGTGATTTCCATTACAGTAGCATTCCTGTATGTGATGCAGTGCCGTCTAAGGGCCCGAATTTCACGGGCATCCAGTATGGTTTTCCGGCCTTGACCCTTACGCACAGAGATTGTTCCAGATTCTCTGAATCTTTGGATGATATTATGCACTGTAGATGATGATAACTTCAAACTCTTTGCAATTTTTCTCTGAGAAACTCCTTTCTGATATTGCTCCACTATAGAGGCTCTTTTTATACCCAATCATGTTGCCAATTGACCTAATAAGTTGCAAATTGGTCCTCCAGCTGTTCCTTATATGTACATTTAACTTTTCCGGCCTCTTATTGCTACCTGTCCCAACTTTTTTGGAATGTGTATCTCTCATGAAATCCAAAATGAGCCAATATTTGGCATGACATTTCAAAATGTCTTACTTTCAACATTTGATATGTTACCTATATTCTATTGTGAATAAAATATAAGTTTATGAGATTTGTAAATTATTCCATTCCTTTTTTACTCACAATTTGTACAGTGTCCCAACTTTTTTGGAATCGGGTTTGTATGTTCTGTAATAGCTTAAGAATCCCAGCAATCTTCGTACTTCTCCAATGGTGCTTGGGGACTTTTCTCCCCAAAAAATAAATAACAAATAATAATAATAAGTTGCACGTTTCACGTTGACCCCCTTGAATTTAGATAATTATAGTTTAAGGGCACACAGAAACACAGTTGCAGTACACGTGCAGGTAACTTGTTGGGAAAAAAATACTCTGCAATGTTACCCCTAAAATGTCACGGTTCCTACACATGATAACAAATAATGTATTTAAATAATGAACACATGTCAAAACGAACACACATACTTACAAGATCGAAGTAGAAATGTAAAGGTTTGCTGAGTGTTGCTCGCCCGTTGCTCTCCGACAGGTATAAATGCTCTCTTGTGTAAAATAAAATTGAAAATGGCGGAAATGTTTATCGCGAGATCTAGTCACGCGTTGCCAGTAGTCCCAGTAGTCATGTCTAGTAGGGCTTGTGCCATCTAGCGGTTGAGAATTGTAATTGGATTTTTATTTAACTTAAAATGAAAGACAGTCAAATAATATCGTAGAATGTGTATGACTATGAATGTTATGTGACAGCAAAGCTAATGCTAATTCAAATGTTTACAAATGTGTGGGCTAAAAGCAGACTACACATAGCCCGTCCAATTCAGAGCTAAATCGTGGCTACAGATAGACCATGTCATGAAATGACATATTGTAGATATTATTGACATTGCGAACATGATGGGATATCAACCATCTTATGCGCTACCTGGCCAAAAATCATTTTTGACTTGACTATAAGTGGGCTACAAATAGTCGGTCTGAGGAGCTAAATCGTGGCTACGCACAGCCTATGCATAGAACATGAAAGAAATTAAACTAAACACCTTGCAATCACTGTTGACTTTGCTTACATGATGGAATATCATACATCTCGCAAGTTATTTTGGCCAAAACGACATGTATCCAAATTCAAGGTTATTTTGGCTAAAAGGGTTACAGACTATATCGGGTATAACCGAGACGGTGAAATGACGGCTATTGCATGCTGGGAAATAGCCGGTCTGACTACAAGCTAACTCGGGGCTACGCACAGCCTACACATAGAACATGGCAAAGAAATGAAGCCAAACACCATGTAATTACAGTTGACTTTGCTTACATGATGGAATATCATACATCTCGAAAGTTATTTTGGAAAAAAATGACATGTAAACAGATTCAGTGTTATTTTGGCTAGAAGTGGGTTACACATAGCCGGACTATATTGGGTCTATATTTAACCGAGACGGTGAAATGACGGCTATTGCATGCAATCCTTCAATTTAATGCTGTTCCGTGGTATTTGGATGTAAATGTAGTCGTCCTTCTGTAAATTAGCCTACCATTACATTATGATCAAATTGTAGTTCTTTATGGCCGGTAACTTTCGTAACCTAGAAAACTAGTTTAAAGACACCTCTACGCAGCTGAAGCACGCGTCCGTGGGAAAAATGGATAGGCCTATGTCTCTTATTTTTCTCAGTTGAAGGTGGTTTACCTAATTTAGGGTGATGGAGGGTTAGCTATCAGGGATATCTGAAATAAACAAACCTTGCAAGCCATTTGTGTTTTGGTGTGTATATTTTAAGGGAGAGCCACGTTTTGTTTGAATAGTGGGCAATTGATGTTGAAAAGACATCAAATTGATGTCAAAATCAACGTAAAAAAAATGGTCAAATATGCAAATCAAACTGACATCAAAACCAATCCATGACATTGATTTGATGTAAACTGAATGCCAAACATATTGACCTGCATATCGATAAACCAATTTCAGTGTGGGTATTAACTTTCTCTTTTCACCTAATTACCACTGGAAGACAGTGCCTTTCAAACTGACCTTAAAATGATATGCAGTATCTTGATCAAGTCTTGACTAACTTTTGACGTTAAATTGATATCAAGGTGGGCCACACGTGTAAAGAGTGATGCTCTGTTATTTTTATTTTTTTTGTTTAAAGTAAAAGAAAAAAACAAAAATTACATGGAATTACCTCATTTCATACATTTACATTTAGGCTATTAATTGATCCCCCCCCTCACAAAGGAGAATAACAACAAGAAGAAGCAATTCATCTAAGGAAGAAAACAATACAAGTCTAGTGGTACCATACCAAATTTCCATTAAATAGGCTATACTACAATAATAATACAATATTTAACAGTACAATTTTAAGTAGTGTGTTTTTATCTAACAACCTGTTCTATGGTAATTACAATTATAAAGTATAGTAAGCCTAATTCCTCAAATTTGAATTAATAATTGTGTGTCCACTAAACAATGGCCTTTATATGTTGTTGTATTACTTATTTTCTATAGGAACATAAAATGCATAATTAGACTTCAGGATAATCAGAGGCTTCGAGTTCATATCACCTCTTTTGTTGCAAGGGCTAAAAAATGGATAGATTTTCTCAGTAAAAGACTGACCGGTGAATGAGTAGATAAGAGCCGTGGTCTCCACATTGTAGAAGGAGACCAGACCCTCCTCATAATCCACAAACAGCCCCACCTTCTGGGGCTTGTCTTTCATGGATAGGGAAACAGGACAGGATTCATTAGCCATATATTCACCCCCATTCCTTAGCCATATACACCAAAGTCCATTCTCTGGGCACACTCTTATTTTCCCCTTTCTCCTAACAGACTCTCGAGCCATACCTAAATCCCATTCAGTCTTATCACTGACTTGGACCTCAAAGTAAAATCTCCCACAGGAAAACCCATCCTTTCCCAGGACACAGGCAGAGGAGTCAAATCTCTCAGGGTTATTGGGAACATCTGTCCAGGATCCACCATGACTCACTTGTTTTCCGTCTTTAGACAGGATGAGTTTAGGGTAAGCTGTGTTAGGATCCAAAATCACATCCACTGCAGGAGAAAGACAGATAAAGTGATGAATGCATTACAAGCAGCCCTGAAGATCATGTTATTATTAATCATATTTACAGTATATCTTACCTGCATAAAGTTTCTGTATTGAGCTCAGATCTGGCAATGGAGAAGTACCCACACCAAAGCGTGAGACCCTCACTTGTTTATTATTCATTTCCACTATCTTCGTTGAGGGAGGGCCGCAGTCTGTATTTTTACCTAGAGTAAAGTAGATTTTGCCCTCTGTCTGAATTTTGCTTGTTTTCATTTTTGAAATCTCTGTCAGGGCGCCCTGCTGTGTTCTCAGAGTAACAGTCGCATTCTTTTTCTCAATCACTGAAGAACTTTTAGGTACCCATGAAGGAAGTGAGGGAACAGAATCTGTGTTAGTGCTGCCAAATACAAATATCCTATTGGCTGAAGGTTGTGATGTTGCTTGAATGAAGTTGAATCCTTGAATAACAGAAGGTTGAGCTGTGAAAGTAAATGTGAAAATTCACTGAAATGTTTTAATACTGTATTATTAGTAAACAAGACGGAAGCCTTATTTTATCACTAGATCAAGAACTGAGCAAAACACACCATTAGACAGCTGCCGCTTATAAATAATGTTGCTGGCCAATCAGAATTCTGACCGCAGTAAAAAACTGACCATATGTTTAAGCTGACTTGCAGTCACATTTAAAAGTGCAGTAAGCGATTTCTGAGAAACACTGTTGATATTTGAAATCAACCCAAACAAACAAACCCCTCCCTTTCATTGCTCCACCCCCAAAATGCACAAACACACAATGAAAGAGTGGATGTCTTTTATCATAGCTGAAGTGAAGCAAAATAATGCTTCGCGAAAAATAAAGCAAAGATGAAAAATGCTCCAGCTCCAGACAAACAGTGGCTACGTTTACATGCACAACTTTTGTTTCAATCGGACTGAATTCATTCTGATTGATGAATCCGAACGTAGTGTTTACATGAACGCTAAACATGTGATGGGGTTGATGTGCACTTTATATGTCTCAAGCTTCAAATCGGAATAGATTTTTTGACATGCGCAAACCAATGTTACTCACATATTGAGAAGAAACAATGCAACCTTGGTGTCCGTTTTCAGGCCTTCCTGCTTAGGTCTCTCTAGTGCTGGAATGCTTTTCTAATATTAACGCGGGTGCTAAATCTCTTGCCTGATCATAACCCGTTTTTTTCCCAGTGATATTCCTGTGACATTTTCTCTTTTGTAATGACTCTCAGCTATCTCTCTTTCTACAGTCTTTCTTCAAATCTCCCTCTTGCTCACTCTCTCCTCCCCCAATATGAGTGGACATGCCCCCTACTGCTGATTGGCTACAAGTTTGTTATGGCACGTGGTCCAATCCACTTTCAACAACAGTTCTCAGAAATTGCTCACTGCACCTTTAATAGCAATTTAAAGTAGGCCTACTATTACTTGTTTAGAATCTCTCAGTGGGCTAATCGTGATTACTCTTAAAGAATTTGAACATGATAAGCCTCTTAGATAATTAGGATCAAGTCAGTCAATATCAGTATAGCCACAATACTAAGTCTTGATTTCTTTCTCTCTCTTTATCATGCCTGATAAAGCATGCTGGTTACGATTCAGAATGGATTGAGAATGCTGGTTCATATATAAATTCACCTTCATAATGCTTCCTGATCTCATGGATTTTTTCCAGTTCCTTGTTGACTTTTTTCTTGAGGCAAGTAAGAGCTTTCTCCAGATTTTCTGCATTCAGTAGATCAGTGTTAATGTTGATGTTCGTCCAGGTCTTGACTTGTGGAGGGCTACACATAGATGAGTATACCTGGAGCAATGCAGGAGACGAGAATTGCTTCAGAATGAGGAGTGTTGTCATGTGATGTGAGCAGAGAGACAGACACTGACCTGTAGGAGGTGCAGGTGATCTTCAGTGTGTGAGAGCTGCTCCAGTTCAGTGTCTGTTCTATTCAGCTCAGTGATCTCCTGCTCCAGCTCTTTAATGAGCTCTTCAGCCTGCTTCTCTTGTGCTTTCTGCTTCTGTTCCATTCCTTCCAACACCTCAGACTGACATCTCTCAATGGAGTGGATCAGAGCAGTGAAAAGCTCAACTTTGTTTGCTTTATTACTCTCTGTGGTGCTCTGGTTATGTTGAGAAGAATATTAGACAGTCAAATCACAGTCAAATTCCAAACCATTCTTTCCACCACCTCTATACAGTAGATAATCATACTCAAATAATATGTCATTCAGTTTGTATTTATAGTTTTGTTCTTGTCACTTCACTATAATGACACACCTTATTGGACTTTACTATGTTTTTTATCTCCTTAATCTTCTTATGTCTGTCCTGGATCATCACCTTGATTTCTGCCTGTGTCTTTTCCAGTTGAATCTGAGGACAGAAACCGAAAACAATATTATGTTGAAGTAAATGCAAAAAGTGTAAACATGCATTGAACTGTTCTCTTACTGTCTTGAAAATATTCTTTACAGGGATTTTATTTACTTTATGCTTTATTTGATTCATACTTTGACAGTAGGGATCATTTTCCAATTTTTTAGGTGTAATATTTTTTTTTACGGAATAGGACCAACCCCCCCCCCCCCCCCCCCCCCCTTTCTTTGTGGCGGAGAAAATTATCAGCTAATGTCTCACAAAGCCAATAAATGGCTTCAGGAATAATTATGATATGTGAGTTTTATGGACTACTTTTATCAGACTTTTATGCTGCTTTTTTGTCTTTTTGTCTTTACATTATAAATCAGCATTGACTGGATTTGGAATGAAAAGAGCTGCTCTTTGTTTCACAGAAGTTGGAATGACATGATATGAGTAAATAACCTTTTGTGTGAACAGTTTCTTTAAAGGGTTACTTCAGGATTTAGCATTAAGCTTTGTATTAGTAGAAAACCTGTAGTATTTGCGAATTACCATGCTTTCCACCCTCATATCCCCCTGAGACAAGAGATTTATGTATTTTTTGTCTGGAAAAAATCCTCCGATGACGCAAAAATCGTCATTTTGCGTCATCGGAGGATTTTCTGGCCAGAGGCTAAAGACTACAGCCAGTAGATGGCATTGTTCCGCATGTTTTCAACCCGCCCATAGGGATCTCCCAGTCACGTGACCCCTAGCCGTGTGTCAGCCATTTTGACGGTATACATCCGTCAGCTACTCACATTGGCTATACTGTCTATGGACTGTCTAATGGCAATAGATCTATTATTAGGGGTGGGTAATATATTAGGGAGTATATTATTATACTAATAATATAATTATTAGTATAATTGTTTTATAATTAGCCTAAATATTGCAATACTTTGCGCTACAGTATTGATATAATTGCGTGAGCAAAATATCTCGATACTGAACAGAATCGAGTTTTCCCCCACCACTATTATTAGCTTCAGCTAACTCTTCACGTCATGTCATCGCACTTATTAGCATCACAAAAATATATATCAAGTATACAAGAGGAAGATAGGAATCATAGATCCATATGAAGCACCGCAAGTTCTTTTTACAGGCATTTAATGTGTAGAAAAACTTCCTGACATTGAGTTCGGTGACATTTACAGCTGACGTTACCTTATTCACTTCCCATCACGCTACACCAGAGCTTCATTAAAAGCATACAAAAGCAGGCTATCGGTTGTCATGGACATGTTACAAAAACTGAATAGACGTAAAAAGTCAAGTAACCTTGTATAATTTCATCTCAACTTTATTGTATATTTTACATGCACTTTTATTATTTGTTTACATTTTTCTTCTTGTACCTTATATCACAAACAGTTGGAAGCCAAGCACCACCATCAGCGTTTTGCCTGTATATTGCCGCCAACCACTTGTTTCTCCGTTTTGTTTCTTTCGGGATACGGTATAAAGATAGGCCTATTCCTTTTGTATGATCACGTATCTGATCGCATCCAACTGCACAGCATCGCTCGGGCATGATAGAATATCGCGACGAGCTGCAGGATCAATGTAGTTTATACCAGAGCCCGTCTCTGTTTATACTGTCTATGAGTATCACTGGCGGTTTAGCATTTTCTATTCCGTCAAAATGGCTGCTCCAAATGGCGTGACGTCACGCGGGATGTCCCTATAGAGGGTGGGATCTCACTCACAGAATGTACACAGTGTCAGCAGTCTTTCTTTGGAAGCTAAGCTAGCAGGCTCTTGTTCTGTGGAGAAAGCTGAATAGTAGGAGAAAGCTGAGTAAGTAGGGGTTACCATCTTCCTTTTCCCGGACTTGTCCGGCGGGCGAGATCGTTCAAAATGTCCGGGATTCAGCTTTTGCTTTCTGCGGTCGCCATTCATTGTTTACATGCACCCCTTTTGTTTCAATCTAACTGAATTCACTCCGATTGGTGAATCTGAATGTAGTGTTTACATGAACGCTAAACAAGTGATCGGTTGATGTGCGTTTTACCATTGATAAGAAAATTCCCGCTCCTCCGTGAGAGATGCGAGACCCGGCGCGTCTCAGTAATGACGCCACCGGCCTCGCGCCGTTCTCCCGCGGCCGTTCAGCCTCGTCCTGCTCGCCACAGTAAACATAATGAATGAATGGCGACTGTAGAACGCAAAAGCCGAATCCCGGACATTTTGGGCGATCTCTAGAGATCCCTGGCAAACTCATCACGTAGGCTAAGTAAGCCTTGTTGTTTTCAACTGCGCACTCTTACCGGTAGGCGTGGCCTCCTAAGGCAGCGAAGCAAGTGCATTCTGGGAGTTGTTGTCTTTCATCCACATAAGCCAAAAATACATTTTCTGGCTTTTCTCAGTCTAGAAAGCTCCAAATTCAAAAATTTCTTCACATTTCTTCTACTTAAATGACCTATTTTAAATACACATTCATCTTCCCAGAGGTGAAGTATCCCTTTAAGTAGAATGGAATAAATATGATAAAATATCTTCTAAAGCTTCTCACCTTCCTGTATCCACTTTCTTCCTCTATAGGAACAGCGTTATGAGTCTTATGTACTGTTTCAGTGCAAAACAGACACAGACATGTCTGATCATCTCTGCAGAACATCTCCAGTGGTTTATCATGTTTCCTGCAGATATAATCTTCCAGGTTCTCCACGGGGTTGATCAGTCTGTGCCTTGTGAGCCTTGGTGCTGTTTTGTGATGGTCAAGGTGAGTCTCGCAGAAAGACGTTACACAATGCAAACAAGACTTTACTGCCCTTTGCTTGTTTTCAGAGCAGACATCACATAAAATTTGTTGAAAATGTTTTGTTTGGTGTTGAAGTTTCTTTGGCTGTTGATGCACTTTGAAACGGTCAACAACCTTTTTAAATGCTGCATTTATCTTCAATTCTGGTTTACTTTCAAAGTCTTCCTTACATAGAGGGCACAGAAAGAGCTGTCCACTCTCCCAGCATGCCTTGATACAGATGTTACAGAAGTTGTGTCCACATGAAGTGGTGACTGGGTCGGTGAGCACCTCCAGACATATATTGCACTGGAGCAGCTCATCAGAGAGTGATGAGCTGAAGGAAGTCATGACTGTTACTGGAGAAACAGTGACACCATGAGGCTCTATATTGGACTGATCAAGGATCATTACATTATACAACAAGTAAGAAAAGCAGTTAACAGATTAAACATTGAACTGTGATCTTAAACTCTATGTTCAGGCAGTGAACACTGGCTGTTTTGCCATATAGGCAGCATAAGTATAGCTTAAAACACAGTGCTAATGGTAAAATACCGTATGATTTGGCAATTCTTCATAATCTAATTTGACTTGCATGTGAAATGCCACTGAAAAACAGGTAAATCATATTTTTCAATACCAGTACTCAAGTCTCTGTAAAATCTATGAAAAAATATGCATTGATGCATGTCAAATGTCACATGATCAGTATTATTTATTTAAGAATTGTTCTAACTATAGCCTATAAACATGGCGCTCGGTCTGTTCTTCCTAAGAATTATATAGTATAATCTAATATATAAGTAACATTAAGATAATTGCTTTACAATATATCGCTTTAAGGTTTGGTCTGCGAAATCTCACCTGTCTGTTCGTGTTTTCTCAGGACTCAGGAGAAGAAAGCAGAACTCGGCAGGTTTTTATGGTGATGTAAGGTAGGTTTCAGTTTCACTTCACTGTAAAGGTTGGTTTCATTCTTTCTGTAAGTCTTACATAATACTGCCAAACACACCTTGTCCCTTTGTCATGCTTTCTTTAAGACTATAATAAGATTGTCACTTAAATCTTTGAGGATATTTTGAGATTAGACCAATTCAATTTGTTCTTCTTTTATTATTTATAGCTGTCTTTTTGGGAATATCATTGCAGAGTGTGACAGTATAGCCTGATTGGTTATTTGCAAATAATATTTGTAATAGTCTGTCTATTTCTGCTAAATTATTCTGCTTCATTTTAAGTGCATTCAAACAAACAGACTCCTTATTAAAGGAAATAAAAAAAAATGTGAAACTGAAATATATACATAGTTATAAAATGTAAAGTGTTATTATATTATGTGTTTATAATTATTATGTTATAATAAATACTGCAATAAAAATAAAGAAAATGGCATTTAAACCTGCTGGCATTATTGATAGAAGCAATACAAGTAGGAGAAGCTACAATAGTGGCTCTTGTCTTCAGACTATTCAGGGTTACCCCAGTTATGTACAGATACATAGTATGTTGTTAGTAGTAGTGTTGTTGTTGGTCCAGGACTTGACTTGTGGAGGGCTGCATGCAGATGTAGATGCAGATGCAATAATGCAAGTGAGAGGAGTTCCGTGTGAGCATGTGGTTTGCTCTGGTTAAAGAACATTGAACATTACTGAGCAAAGAACGCTGACCTGTAGGTGCAGGTGATCTTCAGTGTGTGAGAGCTGCTCCAGATCAGTGTTTCTCCTCTTCAGCTCAGTGATCTCCTTATCCAGCTCTTGTTAAATCATTTTTGAGCAAAGAGTTTTTGATTACATGATTACATTTGTATTTTTTGTTTATTTACCAACAGATAACAAAAGCTTTATGAACGCTGCAATGCTTGGCAGTAGTGCTCAATGTGTGTTTTCTCGTATGAACTCTCATTCCTCTGTGTATTAGTGTTGCCTCTGACTTTGTTATTAAGAAGAAAATACATAGTAGAACTGATTGTCCGTGCTATTTAAAACCAAAGATTGAATAACTTAAAGTTCAGTAAGGTTTTTAAGGCGATTTTCACTTTCACTTTATTGTAAAGGTGTGTGCTAAATCCTCTTTACGTCATATGATCCCAAATGTCAACAGGACTAACTATGCCTTTAACTATTCCTTGTTTCTTTGCTGGTGGCAATATGAAACTTTTTACGAAACTCATTACAAAATATTTTGGGGATAAAATCGGGGATGTCTTCACTTTAAAGGTAATAATAACCACTCTGTCCCAGACATGCAAATGAGTGACAGGGAAAATAAATCTGATTTCTGAGGTTCTGAGGATTTCGATTTTTACTGGTGTGCAACATGTAGCCTACACTCCTGGGTGTAATGGAGGAATGCTCCTAAAGACGTTTTGCTGCATTTCAGATTCAGGGCTGTATTCACAATTTTTATTTGTTCCGCTAGCTCTCGTCCATATGGCACTGAATAGCAACCAGCATCAAGTTTTAAAAAGATGCAAAAGTATCACAGAATGGTCCCATGCGATATATTCCATGTGTAATGGGTGTATATGATATGATTTGGTGAAAAACGAACTGAAATTTAATGTAGCCTGTTATTTAAAGGGACACTATGCAAGTCTGAGTGTTTTTTCTCTACGAGCTCCCCCTAGTGTCTGGTAGTATAATGCTTTCAAACACTCTGTCGTAAAAACGAACTGTTGTCCCTCCCCCCTCCCCACGAGCAACCCAGCTGATCAGCTGTCAACCCAGCTGAGCAGAGGAACCGGCTATTTCAAAACCAGTTATGTCTACCGAGGCAAGTAAAGCAATACTTTCTTTCCAACTGATGGCGATTTTTTTATTTATTGTGTTGTCATGCATACTAGTATTTTTACCGGGAACGAACGATATGAACGAGGTGAACTACTGCTTTCGTGTTTGTTTGTTTGTTTGTTTTTGGGAGAATGGGCATGAGCATAAAAAATATATATATATCGGAGGATAATATTTGTCTAAAGTTATATTAGCAAGGTCTATAAGTTCATCTGGTAGAATGATGGTTTACCTTTGCTTGTCTAAGAAAACATCAGAACGTTTTTTCTAGCTCGATCATGATATGTGCAACATTTTGCGCGTCTGATATTGCCTACTATCAGACGCGTTGACTTAGTGACATAAAATAAAAGTGTAAGTTACACAAATAAAACCGACAGAGGAACGGCCAAACAACTACAGAAATCAAACATGTTTGCTATGACAATGCTAACATCAAAGTTATAGTATAGCGTACTTGTAAGCCCCTAACAGACAGCGATCATAATAAAAACCTTTACAGACAATAGCAAACATCCTGAGGTCGCAATTACTTGAAATTTAAATATTAAACACAGTTTATTCCAAAGATACTTAACTTACAAGTGCAACAGCAGGATCAGCATCCGTTTTGCAGGCTTCTGTTTCTCTCAGTTCTCACCATTCTGAAAAAGCCGGTCCGATATATTTACTCGAGTCTGACTTCTTGCTCGGTCAGTCTCCCGTTTCCTCTTTCGTTGGTCCTCCGACAAAGATTTCCTAGCTTTCTGCTTCTTTTTTACAGGCTCAGCCTCAGCCATAACTCAATCTATCGTTGCCCTTTGCTTATAGCTAGCCCGCCGGTGCTTGAATAGGGGCGTGTACGTATGCAGTGCCGTCAAGCAATTCCTTACATCGCGAGACCTGATATCACGGGATACTTCCTGACACCGACCCGCGTCCCAAAGTTGCAAGTGAGTTTTTTCCGCTCTCGGGCACCAGGGGGGTGCGAAACCACCACCATTCAACCCGAAATAAGTAATATAACCATTCCACTGACTCCGAAGCTGTTCAGTTAAGGTTAAAAAGTTACCTAGAGCACCTTTAACGAAAATCAAGACCTTGGTCGGCACGCATTTATGAGACTCTAGAGCTGCAGATCACTCCGACTCACCCAGAAAAAAAGTTGTGAGAAATCAACCTAATAATAATGTGACATAAAATGCATTCCGTGTGCTTTTTTCTCTGAGGTATTTGTTCACATATTTGTTGTGCTCGTCGCAACAAGAAGTTATCGTGTTCATATCTCATTCTGATTGCCAGCTGACAACCAGAGTTCCTGTCTAGAGAGATTTACCTCAGTGAAGAAAGTACACGGATCATTTTTTGGGATTTCAAAGCATTGTGTTTCATGTCACAATTTGTTTTTAATGGGCAAGTTGGAGTGAACTGCACAGAAGACAGCGGCCAAAGTCAGGATTTTCATTAAATAATACATTCAATTTTGGTTTGTTTTTCACGAAACCCTATTATACACCCCCAAAACACTTGGAATATATAGCACAAGTCGTATTGGTCGCTATTCACTGCCATTATATGGACGAGCGTAAGATGGAGCAAAAAGCCTTAAGATTTCTTTGTGAAAACGGCCCCTGATGTATTTTGTAAACATCTTTAAATCAGTGCCCTGTCTATAAAAAGTATAGGCCCTATCGCAGTCTAATTCCTTATAGGCCACACACTGTTGGTAAATTCGGTTGTCAATTCACATTTTAGTGCCTAATCCTGTACAATATTTAGTAATCTACGAGAGCATTCTAAAACCAAATTAACTCACGAAACATTCTCATAGTTACAACCGTATTTTAAAAATGATTACCTGTTAATTACGTATTTAAATGTGCAGAGATCGTTTCTCTTTTCTGTATGTGGTACTCTGCAATAAAAACACAGGGAAAGAGGGACTCTCCTCAGATCTTGCTACAAACAAGAACAAACCCATAATAAATTTAAATAAATCCAAATGCTTTGTACTAAAAACAAGACTTAAATATCCCAACCCGCACCTGCCCACTTTAATAATTCCATGAACTTGATCGTTTTATAAGCCAAAAACTAATAAGCCCAAAATGCTTGTAATAAGAGGATATGGAAACACTTAAAAGTCACCATGAAATCAAAATTGACAATTCTTATTTTGAGTATTGGAGTATTTATTATAAATGGTTTATCGATGCACATCATTTTTAATTCATGTGTCCACGTAATCTTTAATCAAAATCATAATCCCTCTTCTCATCATCTCTTCTCTTCTGATGATGTGTTTACTGGTGTGAGGGCGGGACAACCTGTCACTCACATGACATCACAGCAATAGCAAACCATAACAAAATAACGATCCAATCAATTCCCAATAAACAAAATCAAGTCCTGCCCTACATTTTATCTTGTTCGAGAATCCGTTTCACATGGATATACAGTACGTCACAATAGGGAATAGAACACTTTCAGTTTCAGCAGCCTTCCAATACAAAACACAATGCCTCTATTGACGGTGGTTTAGTTAAAATTCACTGCAATATTTCTTGGGTCAAAAAGAGCAGATACCGAACACACAAGATGCCAGAACATTGTTATGGTTTACAAATAAAATGTATTTGTCTGAAATCACTATCCAGGGTAGTCTCTCTTACAACCCAAACATATCTCAGAAAGCTACAAAATGAGCTCTAAGCAAAAAAAAAAGAGTATTTATTCAGTAAAATCATACATATTTAGTTATCATTGAACAAAGACTTTCAAAAATGATTTGATAAACAAATGAACAGATTATCATAACGCCTATTATTTCCTTTTATCATAGATGTACACTTTCCGGTTCATCTTCATCCACATTGGTCTTCCTCATCATTCCATAATATGCCCACCTGACATACGTAAATACATTTTTATTTGGAAACATTTAATCTGATTCCTAGACTCTCCCCAGGCCTACTGACCTTGACTGCAGAAAGAGGCATTATTCGCAAGTTGCTTCTCACAGCATTTGTAGATCAAACTTGTAACATCAGAGAGGGAGAGAATGTGAAAAGAGATAAAAAGGACAATATATCTGAGTCTTCTACCAAGTGATGGAATTGAGGAGGCCTGTTCTCAGTATTTGAACTGTAGGTTTCAAGCAGATCACTGACCAACAGGGGTTATGGCATACTATACATGTAAGGGTTAGATTTGAACTGATAAGTATTTAAATGTAAGGCCTCAGATAACTTACAACATTTCCATATTTATCAGTCAAATCTAACCTTTACATGTGAGCCATAAACTCTGTTGGGCAGCGACAGTTAACCTTCAGTTCGTCCGCTTACTTTCTTAAACAGTTAACACTTTTTTTGAAACCATTACTTTTGTCCTCCTTCCATAATCCCTCTATCAGAAGCATATCTTAATAAACTATAAAGGTAGAAAATCTGTTTTCAATACACACAATAAAAACACTGTTTTACACACACATGTATATATGTCAAAAACGCATATCTTTTCATGATTTAAAAGTTACGTAATGGAAATCTATGGAACTCATGTAAGATTAACAAAATTGATCATGTATAAGCAGTTGCATTGATCGAATACACATAAGAAAATAATATTTATCTTACAGTGTACAGTACATAGCCATAAACCCAGGTATTCTATAAGACATTGACCAGCATGATTTAATGCTTTTAAAATAATAAAAATGAATGCTAAATAAGACGTCGTGACACTAGTGTAGTATTGTCTTAGAAATAATGTCTTAATGTTTCCCATGGCCCTACAGAGGACAAGCGGTTTGGAGAATGGATGGATGGCTTCGTGTTTGTAAGAAATGTTAATATACTCAAACTCAATCATTTAAATTGGAATCACACATTCTTAATAGTGTCAGGAAAATGGCAAACTTTTGGGTGGATGTTTTTGGCCATTGGCACTGTCAAACCATTTTTGCTTGCATGACTTAAATTTTAAGTATACAACCTTATAAATATTTTGTATAATGAACAATAATTTATTGGCCTAATGGCATTGTTATTAATGTTAAAATCTATTTATAATGAGATCTCTGTTGTTTTCTAAAGGAGAGGTTTACTTGAGACATAGACAGCAGGAGAAGTGAACTTCCCAAAACTTTTGAGTCACAGTTGCTTTAACAGGTGCTGACCAAAAGCATCCTGTGCCTTTAAGAGGAGCTGCAGTCTGTGATTGAAAGGACAGAGTGTGTATGAGTCAGACTCGGGGGCATTAGAGCCAGTGTGTGTGAGTGTGTGCAAGCTGCCAGGAAGAGGGGCAGCAACTACACCAGCTACAGTCCCATCAGACTGCTGTCCTATGCACAGTTTGTAGCAGAGCTTTTCTTTCTTTCCTCTCTTTATTCTCTTCATCTATTTTCATTTTCTAGTCGTGGAGTGAAATTGATTCTTTGGGGACTTATTTAGGATCCTAACACACCCCCAGTGGTCCATCTCTGTGCGGGACCACAGTGCGCTGTACTGTGATTCAGAAGTGTTACTAGTAGTGGAACCTGCAGTAACTACTGTCCACCCATGCTGCGTGTGTTTATCCTGTGCGCAGAGAATGTGCTGACGCATGATGAGGACATCAGCGATGCCTACTGCACCGTCACTTATGAAGGTAGGAGCCAGACCAGGTAAATAAGGAAGGGTTTTGTATCAAATATGTTTGCTTAGACTGGCACTTTCTTTTCTGCACAATCATTCTCTTTCACTGCCTTGTTGTCAGTCTTCCTACTTTTGACATTCCATCAAGCAGGCTATTATTGGAAAAGCAGTTGCAGTCTCTCTCTCTCTCTCTCTCTCTCTCTCTCTCTCTCTCTCTCTCTCTCTCTCTCGTGTATGTTTATGGGTGTCCTGTTGCACTTGGAATATGTGTGTCTGAATGAGTGCTGCAGAGCTGCTCTGTGTTTCTATGAGATGCTATGTCATCACAGATTGGTTCAATGTGGGGCTCCTGTTTGCTTTATGTTCAAAGCTTTTAGGGGCCCATAATTCATAAGACAGGCCAGAGAGGCTCCTCTTGTGTCAGCCAGGTGTTCTGTTGGTTGGTTTCTTTGATTTCTTTCTCTTTTTTTGTAAATATATTACGATGATACCATTTAATATTAAGACAAACACACACACACACACACACACACACACACACACACACACACACACACACACACACACACACACACACACACACACACTACCACACTACACTACTACTATATACACTACCATTTAAAAAAAATAGAAATCAATACTTTTATTCAGCAAGCATGCATTAAATTGATCAAAAGTGACAGTAAAGACGATAATAATAAAGACGATGTAATATGGTTTCCTCAAAAATATTTACCAGCACAGCTGTTTTCAACATTGATAATTATAAGAAAGTTTCTTGAGCACCAAATGTTGTTTATCTACCCCCTCACAGACACAAGTAGGAGTTCATTTCCCTAAGGGGTTATACCCTCTGTGTTTCTTGGGAAATGCAGCTTGTTTGCTCAATAGAAGGCTTGTCGTTGTTGTAGTCATGAGGCAATCATATACCAGCAGGCACAATCAGAGATGGCTATGTTAAAGTGCTACTGTGAACCACACCATATCAGATCAATACAATAGAGCATTACCATTCATTACATCCATTCAGTGGTGTGTTTTAGAATAACTATAATGAGAGTGTGTTCGTTTTACTGATTTGATCCGTGCTGTTTTGTTACTGCATCTTTTATTGCTGAGGTTTTGGAAGATCTGTCAATTCAAATACAGAAATCTAGATAATAATGACCCATGTTTTGACTAAACCTCCTGTAATTCATTCATATATCTATACACAGCCTAGTTAAGGCTGGTCTATGCCTGCTCAAAATTCAGTGTAAAGTTGCAATGTCAGACTAAATTATGATTTCTCTGACCCACCTCAACATCTATTATGAAAGTAAACAGTTTTTGCTGTGTAAATGCATTTATGCCACCTCTGAGCAGCATTAAAAAGTCTGTGGAAAGATCAGAAGTCAGAAGTGCCACCTTTGCTGTGTAAATTTAGCATGACATCTCAATCCATTTTTTTGTGGATGGTTTATAAGCTAAATGGTAAAGTGTGTAGGCTAGCATAAGCAAAATGTTTTGCAAAAATAAGACCTCACTTTCGTGAACATTCCCTCCATCTGCGATTGGTCGGTCAAATGCAGAGTCACTCCAGACTCAAGCAATTGGCCGAGCCACTTTTGCTGTGTCAGGCTGGTTAAGAGGCTCTGTATTTAGTGCCAAAGTATTCTTCTTTTTCAGCTAAATCAACTTCTAGTTGTTTCTACATATTAAGGATAGTTGAAAGTATTTGAACATAAAAACAAAACGAGCAGTCATGGCAGTTCAGTCTGACTGAGTCATGGCAGTAGGTGGTGCTCCTCGACTGGAAATGTCAGCTAACCATTATCAAGCCTACACAGAGACCATGGAAACTCTTGAAGTATAACAGACTGACATAATATAAGAACTCTCTAAGATAAACTGATGTGCGCAAGTGCCTAAATGAGTGGATTTTAGTGTATTGATGTAGGCTCTACAGGTAACATTAAATCCGCAAATACCTTTGCTTACACTAATTGTTAAAAGATGTTGTTCACTGCATTTTATAAAGATTTTATATTCTTTAAGGTTTCTATATACAAGTAAAAGTAATATAGTAAGAGGGAAAATGTAGATAAGGAGAGAGAAGAACAAGCCGCAGGAAATGTTTAAATTTCCTCTTCAATTATGGGCAGGGTCACTGGAGAGGAAAGTGTGGTCCAGAGTACGCTACGTTCCTACATGACAGTCTCTGTGTACACACTTAAGAAGTGCTTGTAAGGGAAGATTGTGAAGACGCCTTATCAAAGACGCAGGCAGAAATTGATTTTCTCAGGATAGTGGTGGGCTTTTACAACCTCTGATACATTCTATTCTGGACATCACGCTCATCTTCAGCTTCGGACCTAAAGATCACAGGACGCGTTTATCTTCAGAGAAACCTTTGCAGGGGTCCTGCCGGGATCTGTCCCTCTTCTGTGGTCTGATGCTAGTTTGGCCTGTTTCTTGTTGGAGAGTTTGAGCATCAAGGCAGCATGTTGAGGTGTTTGCTACAGAGGGCGACCAACCTGAGAAATGTAGAAAAGGGGGAGAGGCATAGCGATCCACTTGCTAGCATCACATTCAGAGGTAAGAATTGACACCGAAAATATGATTGACAGGCTTTTTGAGTGCATGAAAAAGTAAGATCTTCAGATTTCGGTCTTTGAGACTCTTTTGGGTTGATGGATGCTAATTGTGGATGCTTATGTAAAATTATCAGGGATTGTAATTTCAAACTGGACAAGAAACATGAGAGCAGAACTTTGGTGTTCCCCTTTACTAAAAATATTACTATTTTACACAATGAATGATTAAATAATTTCATGTTAGAGTTAGAAGGATCTTTTTGACAGGTCATTCTGACATTTGTTGAGAGGTAGAGATAGATCTCTGAGAAATATATGACAAATGATAACTTTACTCTAGATAGATCAATAGATCATTACAGTCTATAGCAGAGTGATGTTATTATATCACTGGAAAATGCTAGATATTCTTAAAGATTTCTGGATAAATCTGAGCTCTGTTAATGATTTTATAAGTTATTGTGTTGAATGAATGAATGAATGTGACAGGCACTGGTTTTAGACTACCTTGCAAACTGAGTGGCAGTTCCTCTCATTGTTCCATGCTTCCTGTTCCAGCACAGGGATGTACAGGAACATGCGTTTGTGAGTGTGGGATTGATGAGCTTGAAGTGTTTTTGTAGTCCGAGTTGCCATAGCAACAAAATCATTTCTTCACTTTCTTTCTTATATCGTGATCCCACTTGATTGTCAATTATTATAAAACAACAAAATCATATGAGTATAATTAAGTTGATAAATATTAAGTTAATAAAGTTGAGGTTTTGTTTTGAGTATGACTTCATTTAATTCTTTTCTGATGTGCTTTTGCAGGATGCTCAGAGAAACAATGCAGTTCCTGCCTGTGTTATTTAGCAGATCATTGGTGATCATTATCTTTGGAAACAGTTTTCGTCAATATCATGAAAACAGATTTTCTGACTTTCATTTGGATATACTTGTGAGAGATTTATCCTTTTGGTTTTTACAAAGAGAGCTGTATAGTTGCAGCACAAATTTGGTTATATCTGGCTACATATTCATTCATTCGTTACAGTGTTATTTTAGCATTATTTATATATTATTATAGTTTATTCATATTTTAAATAATTTTTTATTTTAGTTTTATTTAAATTTTAGTTTAATTTTTAGCAAATTTGTTATGCGCGTTTGTCATTTTAAAAAATATATATGTATATTTAGCCTTATATTTATTTCAGTGTTAGTAATTTTAAAACTCACTATTATATCAGCCTATGCAACTACGCATGTTGCAGATAAATATTTTGTGAATAAAGTAGTAAATTGCTGTTGTTTTTTTCCGCAAACAAAGCATTCACGTCACTTCATATAACTGAGGTTAAACTACTGCAGTCATATCGATTTCTTTAATGAAGTCTTGAAAGTGGTAGTTGCTGTCAAATGAGGGACAGAAAACTCAGATTTCATTAAAAAATATCTTCATTTGTGTTCATAAACAAATGTCTCATGGATTTGGAATGACATGAGGGTGAGCAATTATTGGCAGAATTAAAAAGATGTTTTGTGAACTAACCCTTTAACACTGATTAGTTCATTTGTTTGTTTAATTCATTCTCTTGTTACTTTATTCATTTTTTTTTGTTCATTACATTTATTTAAATTTTGTTAGAAAGATTCATTAAAGCCCCTTTTTTAATGAAACGTCATTAAACGTGCACTTTATGCCATAGCTTTCCTCTCTTTATCATTACTGAGGGTCATCTCTTTTTCCACCTCTTTTTCATGTGATGTAAAGGCTTCCCCTCATTCTGTCAGAAACAGATACTGAGTCACTCTATCCACTCTATAAACAATGACACCAAACAATTGAAGGAAAATAAGGTGTTCTGACCTTTATTCTGAGTTGAACAACTAGTAGGTCACTACTTTAGGGCTTGTGACTGTAACACATTTCGCGGCCACACCTTTTTATTATTTGTTTTTCCATTTACTTTGTTCTAATAATTGTTTAGATATGTATCTTTAGGTTTTAGTTTCAGACTGCTGCCAATACTAACTGGTCTGATTGCATTGTAATCAGAACAATCTTGTGTTTTCTTAATTATTTGTTTGTGTATATAGTGTGTCTTCCGGTCTATGTGAATGTTAGGGAGAGGGGATGGAAGACATAAAAGTAGCTGCAGTAAGTGTTTTTATCCTCAGGCACGGTATCAAATACCATCTCCATTTATAGACATCACAGATGCAAATCATCCTCCTGGTCCAACTGCCAGAGTCCTTAGTTTGAGCTCTGAGTAAGCAACAATATATGCAGACTGCGCAAGAGAGAGAGAGAGAGAGAGAGAGAGATACAGAATGAGACTTTGTACAGAGAAATGTAGACTATTGGCAGTGCTGAAATGGTATCAGTATCTTCTGCATCTAGAAATGAGATCTAGATTGTGTTTAATACAAACTAGTGTTGTCACAATACCAACAATTCAGTCAGTACCAATACCCCTAAAATTTTACAGTTCTCTGTGCCAAATTGGGTACCGTAACACTATTGTAACTATTTTAGTTTAATACTTTTCTTACTTGAAAATGAAAAATATTAAATAAATGAAAATGTTTGATTCTAAATGCTATTCATAAGTAAATGATACATTAAAACATTAGCATATAGCCTTTAAATATCGTTTAAATAAGTAAAAATTGCTTTAAAAAGATCAAATAAAAAAAGAAGTATTAAAAAGAAAAACAAAATAAAAACAAATTCCAGGTAATAGAGCAAGTGGCAGGTCTTGTTCAATACACCGCAAGACACAATGCACGGATCTATTCTGACTTTTTTTGAACAGATTATGACTAACTTAAAGGCGCACTATGTAACTTTTTTGTTCAAAATTAACCAAAATGTGAATACATCATCAATCCTTCTTCCAAAACGTGTTTTTGTCTTACCCTGATTTACCATGGTAAGCCCATTATAAGTGTTTATATTTTAGACCTAACAGGATGGTTTCTCATATCCGTAAATAGAGAAAAGTTGCTCTGGCTACTTCGATGCTTGTATGGTGTAGGAGTGGCGTTGGTTAGCACACTAAATCTCGAACCTCTCTAGGGAATCACCCATTTAAATTTTTTTTGGAATTTATTTTCAAGGAAGTACCATGTCTATTAATGTGTATAGCTACAGTAACATCTTCAGTTAGTCAGCTTGAGATCCTTTCCATCTAAGCTGGTTATATCTCTTAAGCCTAGTCACGCAGACCCGAAGCAAAACCAAAATAATGTTCTTCCGCAAAATACATGCAGTTTTGTGTACCTTAAAAAACACCTATGATTGTCCATTGCGTTCATACGCTCAACAAACATGTCTGTAATTGGCAACAATGCAACGTTGTAAATAGAAACCTTTTTCACGCTGTCCACAGTGTGCTCACACTCTAGTAGGCGGAATTGGCATATCAAATTATAGTCTATCCATAAATATATTTTAAATAGTTACAGTTGTATTTTGACGAGTCATAATTATAATTTGACAAGTCAGAATGATTATTAGAGATATCTGCAAGTTACTCTAGTAAGTATACGTTTAATACGTTTTTACTAGTCTAAATACTATTTAAGATATCTGTAATGACTTAAAGGTATTTTAAATTGACGCATCATACATACATTTTGAAAAGAGAAGAGAAAAGAGCAATGGAATTATACACCAAAACTTTAAATATAGTACAAATAAACGCGTGACTGACAAGTACGCATCATAATCAAGGCAGACCCAGTCAAAAAAGTGACGGCTGGATTGTACAAGTTAGTAAAAGTTTAACTGGTATTAACACTGATGACACCGATTAGTGCATTACTTTGTATATGGATTAGGCCTTCTGTGTCGATTCAGGTTTACTCCTGTCGTTAAGGTAATAGGTCACAATAAGCGGAACAGTACTGCAGTTTTTAAAATGTAAGTATTGACTTGGTACCGAAGAACGGGTTCTTTTGACTTTTATTAACACTAACTGAATAAATGTATTAAGACTGGGCCTGAAACTCCAGCATCTCAGTCTTGTTATTTTGAACTCATACTTCTTGAAGGTATGGTTTGCTGGCTATTTCTCAGATTGTATCCACCCATTGACTAGTATCGGATATGTTTTTGAAATACACACCAAATAAAGCCCAAGACTTTGAGGGTCAGATGGTTAAGAACATTCCAACCAGTTTCCATCACATTCTGGTCGAGGATGTCATAGCATGCCAGTGTTTGCTTTTTTCCTGAATCTTTTGTTGTCCTCTTCTGGCTCTTGGTCTATTTCAGGAAGGCAAAGAGGGTTTTCCCACAATGCAACTGAGTGTATATCTACCAAAGGACCTTGTTTTTACTTTATTCACATCTCTTGACATCTACGATCAAAACAGGAAGATAAACAGAGCTCTTTCCTAAAACACTTTATAGCGTGACTGACCAGTGGTGATTTGAATGGATACAATGGATAAGTCATACTATTAGCCTACTTGTTTGTGCATGTGACTCCTGTAGCTCTAATGTAGCAAGAGGTCTCAAAACACACGGGCAATGTGTGTCTGCTCATTAGATCAACTATTAATTGTCCTTCACCAATTCAGGCTCAATGTCAAGCCTATAATCTGTGTTCCTCTGGAAATCTTTCATCTGTATTTGTCAGGTGGAAGTTAGTACCCATTGTCCATCTTCCTCTCACTGAAACATTGTCATCACGGATTTATTGGAGGCCAGCCACTGCAAAAAATAACGTCAGATAGACTGTCCTCATATGCCCTATCTGAAAAGATGTTTCCCTAATCAAATAGTTTTTCAAATCTTTATTTTGAAACTTTTAAACGGTAGTGTATATCTCATGAAAAACTCACAAACACACCAACTGTACTTTTCCTTTTTTCATGTTCTTGTAGGAACAAAAAAGAAGACCAAAATCATCAAAAATAATGTCAGTCCTGTCTGGAACGAGGTTGGTTAATTGATTCTTACATCTAATTGACTAATATCAATGAACCACTAATACTTCTTGTTACCATAATGCTTTCCATAATGCTTTCCAATTCTGTTCCTTTTTCATCATTCCCTTTTCTTTCTTCCAGGGCTTTGAGTGGGACTTGAAGGGAGTTCCTTTAGATTCTGCAGCAGAGCTTCATGTTGTTGTCAAGGACCATGAGAAAATGGGCAGGAATAGGTAAGGTCGTTCTTTCTCTCTCTCATGTTCTATCTTTTTACTCCCTGTTCATGAGAATGTAAGAGCGTCTCAGAATAATCTGCAAAAGCCACTTCTCTGCCAACATAAAACAATTGCTTAACAATTCAGTTGGGAGAGCTTTAGAATTTATGGAATGCGCCATTGTTTAAATGACTAGTGGTATAAGTGGAATGTGGTAAACAGCCACGCAATATGCTGTGCGTTCCCATGGTTCCCAACTGGCTTTTTTCTGTATCTAATACCCATGACATTAGGCTGATATAGGACTTACTAAATCTGATTTTAAGCCACTTTGTACATCTATAAAGGTATTGAATGCCACCCTAATGAGGGGCTAAGGTTTTTAAAATCATAGGCATTATCTATTTTCACATTAGTATCTATATTACATTATACAGTCTTTGATCTACTACAGAATCCCACTCTGACACTTAAATTAAGTTTCTAAGCAATATAACTTAGTCTCACCAAGGCTGCAAAAATACAGCAATAACAATAATTTTGTGAAATATTATTACAGTTTAAAATAACGGTTTTCTATTTTGATTTATTTTATTTAATATGCCTGATGAAGGTCATAGAACCGAAATATTGTTAAAGCTATTTTGATACGTGTGCAAGTAGCCTACTGATAATGTGCAGGATTTATTTAATTTATTTTAAAATGTAGTTTCATCCTGTGAGTGCAATGCAAAATTAGTCACACATTTCAGAAATCTTTTTAATGTACTGATTGTGTGCTCAAGAAACATTTTCAATGTTGAAAACAGTTGTGTTGCTTAATATTTTTTGTGGAAACCGTGCAACATTTTTCTTCAGGATCCTTGGATGAATAGAAAGTTAAAAAGAACTATATTTATTTTAAATGGATTTTTTTTAATAATGTTACTGACACTTTTGATTGATCTAAAGCATATTTTTACATCATTAGACCTGAAATTCAGTTTGGTCTTTTAACTCTCAATGTCAGACCTAGGAAAATGTATTAACTGTTCATAGGCTTTGTCTCAAAATGTCATGTGAATATGATATACTACACACTCAGTAAATGCTTAATCACAAATACATAATAGAGATGAAAATAAGGTCAGTGAATACTATATTAGCATAACAGAATTTTGGGTGAAATATTGTCACTTTAATGATGGAATAAAGTAATAGGAGAGGAGGAAAAGAAAAGGAAGGAAAAGCCAATTGGATTGAAGGGAATGCCCACAGGAAGTGAGTCAGGGCGGTTTGTCATGTCTTCTCTTTCCTTTTAAACCTTATCTGAGCCTCAGAAAGCCACAGAAGAACAGCAATTTTTAGAAAAGTTGTCCAGACAATGAAAAAACTGTCATTCAGGGTCAGATGACTTGTCATGTGTCACAATTGTTTTAGCTTTAGTAACTGTGTATGTGTGTGTGTGTTTTATTTCTTGGCATCAGATAGTTAATCCTCATCTTTAAATAGCATGTCATTTGTTAAAATAACCCTTTGTGTATCTTCACAGGTTTCTGGGGGAGTGTCGAGTAGCTCTTCGAGATGTGCTCAACTCTCCAAACCTAGCTGCTACTTTCACTGTGTCCCTGGTAGACACCAAAAGGAACAGCACTGGGGTGCGTTTCTCTGTTTGTCTTCACATTTCATTTTACATTGTCTATCACATTTACATTTACATTGAATGATGGAACTACATGAAGCCTGGACCTTCATTGTTGGTAGCAACATACCACAGTCTGTACCTCACTTGTATCTCAAATTCATGCCAACCCTGTCCCAAAAAAAATTTAAGAAAGACATTTTGAAGAAATACTACAAGGCTATTTCTTACACAACAGAGTGCCACTTCCTGGAATTGTGTGGTTATTTATGCGTGTAGTTTGACGTTGGGTGATAGAGAACGAAGGAGAGGGAAAGGTGGAGTTGGTTTTCTTAGCTCCTTTGCATCCGTGTGCTCTTGAAATAGCTGAAACCGGAAATAATTACAGGAAAGTACATTATAAGGTATCACCCTGACGCCGGCCTTATCTTAAAAACAACTCCATCATGTAGCTTTTCTTTCCCACCCCTCCCAAAACATCTACATCTTCATTTAGAACTTTGATAAGTAATTTTTCAATTTGACAATGATACACAAATACAAAATGCTACAAAATAATGAACCATGCCCATCTCGGAACTCAGCCGTGCTGAAGCGGTCTCAACAATCCGAGTGGCATTACAGTGGCTGCGGATGCCATATGCCCCAGGAGTCTTTGAAACTGTTTCAGTGGAAAAGCTGTTCTGCCCCTGAATGAGTTCAGGCAGCTCAGCACCGTCTGGGCGCACTCCTTTGTGAGATGGCTGTCATGTTAACCGAATCCAACTCCATGCCGAGAAAAGAGATACTCTGCATAGGGGACCCGAAGTTGACCCGAAGCCCCAAACTGCTGAGGTGCTTGAGCACCAGATTCCTGTTCTCGCACAACAGATCTTGAGAGTGTGCTAGAATGTGCCAGTTGTCGAGATAGTTGAGAATACAGATGCCCACTTCCCTTAACAGGGCATGGGAACCCTCCACCAAAGGGAAGGACCTTGTACTGGTATGCCCGTCCCTTGAAAGAAAACCATAGGAATGGTCTGTGTCAAGGCAAAATCAAAGCATCGAAGTACTTTTAGGTCAGTCGCAGCAAACCAATATTGGGGGTGAACGGGAGCATATGAAAGGCCCGGTTCAAGACTCACAGATCCAAGATCGGCCGTAACCCACAGGGACGGGGGGGGGTCTTTGTTTGCCAATGAGGTAAACAGGATGCTGCTGAACCTGGGGGGCGCCAGGCGAACTGAATTGCATAGCCAAGTCTGATCAATGAGATGGGCTGGGCAGCGCTAGCCAGACCCCCAAACTCCGTGCCAGTGGCATCAGTGGAACTACAGACGCACATGCGGAGGGGCAGCGAGGTTGAGCGTAGAGGCCCAACCCGGGGCCAAACCAATCGTCCAACCGCAACATCCAGGGCAGGGTGGAGGGTTCCACTCAAGCCAGACGCTCGCAGCGGCCCGGGAAAGCATGGCAACGCTGGGTCCGACTCAACCTGCACCATTCTCCCAGAAGGGGGCAGTACTGCTGACTCTTCATCCCAAGAAGACTTAAGTCCACCCTCTGATGCAGCGATTGACATCTCATCCTCCGCAGGAGCTCCAAATGAGATGCCATGAGATGGACCCCTAGACTTATTGGGAAGCTCGACAGCTCGCGATGTTTTGTGATCTAGTTTAGCAATGTTTTCAAGGTACAAGAGGTATCGATCTTAACACGAACCATCAATAAACGCTGCAAATCTCACTCGCCAATCTTCATTGGATCGTTTTCTTACTACCCGAACGTGATTGGGCTCCCAAGTGAGACCCTATACGTCAGAATCAATATAACGTTGAACGTAACTGACTGAAAGGGAACATCATTTATTTGAAATGGTAATCTGATCTGAAATAAAAATTTCTTAATTCATCCTTGCTGAATAAAAATATTTTATTTTTATTTTTATAAAGAAATCTTACTGATCCCAAACTTTTGTATGGTAGTGCAGATTATGCCTGTAGTATTACATCTATCATCTATTAGTATACTCAGGTTATTGTATATTGCAGATGTAGTTTGTGTGTTTGTTTTCTGTAGGTGTATGAATAATAAATATAATTCTGGACCAATACACCTCAAAATTATTAAGATTCTAGATTACAAATAAATGTATTAAGGAATAACTGACGGCAGCCTGTGATATAATGAGAAAATATCAGAGTTCCAACTATGAGTTTTATTACAGCAAATATTTATTTTTGGAAACAAATGTTTGTTGCACATTTGTAGTTGCATCATTGCAGATCTTGCGCTCTTTTCTTCAGTCTTTCTGAGAAGTGTCAAAACATCTTCAATCTGTGTTCCCTCTGCCAGGCCACAGTAACCCTGCAGGTTTCCTACATCCCTCCTCCAGGGATGGTGCCCATCTTCCAGCCTCCTCCACACCCAGAGGCCCAGCACAATCCAGTGGAGCTGGACACAGTTACAGGTCAGTCTACTAACATAATATATACAGTGTGTCCCATTCATACACACATGCACTGTTAGAGGATGTAAAAGTTTCATTGCCTAGATTTGATTTCTCTAATTTGTTTACCAAGGGCTGAATCATTATGACATATTTGTGTAATGTGATTCATTTGACTTATGTATATGACTGTGTAGTTTTCTCATTGGACACTCTGGGCGAGGATGACACTGAGAGCATGTTGATGATGGAGGTGGTGGAGGAGCCTGAACCTACACCAGGGCCACAGGGGCAGGATATCGGGGCCCCTACAGCACCACCCAAGAAGGCTCCACCGAACTTTAACCATGGCCTTAAGAAAAAGAAACGCCAGGGAAACAAATCCTCTCTGTCTGACAAACCCCAGGACCTCCAGGTGTGTATATAAGTATGAATCTTTGTTTGGGTGTGCATCTCTGTACTGTATGTCTCTATGAATCCACAATTTGCTTTGTCATGTGTGGCTAGTCTCTACAGACGTCTGAAAATATGGCACCTTCATAATCTTCAATAGGTTTTTTTTGGAATTTTTTTTAGCATATGCTAACAACAAAAATTACTTTTCGTCTATAAATTGTACAAATCCGATTAATAGTGTTTTCTTATTGCTCAGTGCAGAATGGACTCCCTAATTAAAGTATGTATCTGTATTACATGACAATCACGGTCTACTCTTGCAATTGTCATTTTCTCATCGTGCTTCTGCTTTGAAAATAGGGCCACCTTGTGGTAATATAAAGTACTGTGCAATAAGTCAAAAAATTGGCTGTGAACTTGTTTATTTGCTCAAGGCAACACAATCTATTCATAAACATTGGAAAATTATGTTAAAGAGTTTAATTTAGAT
Source organism: Squalius cephalus (assembly GCF_949319135.1). Lineage (NCBI taxonomy): Eukaryota > Metazoa > Chordata > Actinopteri > Cypriniformes > Leuciscidae > Squalius > Squalius cephalus. The sequence continues at coordinate 17,787,700 of NC_137124.1, read as the reverse complement.
TTCGAAAATTTTGACTGGACAATTAAAAAAAAAAGTTACAATATTCAAGTACATCTAAGCCAGTAGTTCTCAACTCAAATGAAAGATTTGTGGAGAAAAATGCTAAATAAAAACAATAAAATCCAACTAACAAAACAATTTATAGTCAAATTAATTTGCCATTGGTTGAGGCCTGCTGAATTTGGCATATTCCAACATGGACATTTTATTATTAATACTAAGTATAATTATAGTAACAACAATAGTAACTATAATAATATGGATAATGATTATTATTAAATTCTAATAAAATTCTCATTTTAAGGATGTTTTGTTTACTTTTGTATCATGAACAGTTTTGATACTGTGTTGTCACCATTTGATGTAAACTTACAAAACCACAATTTAAGCATTTAGCAAAGGTTTTATCCAAAGATATGTTTAAAAGTGCTTTAATTTCCTATGTGATAATTCAATCGTTAGCTGATATATTTGAGTTGTTTTGATTTCAAAAGTCCAGAAACATTTATTTATTGAATGTTAATTTTAGGTACGGTTGCGCATTATTGAGGGAAGGCAGCTCCCTGGTGTCAACATTAAACCAGTTGTCAAGGTCTCAGTTGGAGGACAGACGAAGAGAACACGCATCAAGAAGGGCAATAATCCATTTTTTGACGAGGTAACTGTTTTTTCCCCCTGTTTTATCACTCTGGGAATAAAAATGATGTAAATAATTCAGTAAATGCTCAGATGTAATAATACGCATATATTCTTTCCTTTCAGACTTTCTTTCTAAACTTCTATGAGAAACCTTCAGATCTTTTTGATGAACCTATATTTTTATCTGTAAGTTATATTATTATCATTATTAATGTTGCTGTTGTTTCATTGAACAAAAACCTGCAGTTATCTTGTCTATGTCCGTTCAAAGGTATTTGACTCCAAGTCACTACGGAAAGACTATGTTATTGGAGAATTCAAGGTAGATCGGCTCTTATTTCTTATTTTTTTCCCCCCTGTCCTTCTCTTGTTAATCACTGTCTTCATTTGGTGGTTTCTTCTCATTTCCAGTGAGTTCCAGGATATCTTTATTTAGATTTTCTTTACTGGTCACAGGCATGTTTTTTCTTAGATCTATCATTTCCAGCACACATGTGTCTGTTATTTCAGGCTTTGCTAATAATAGTGCTGGTTTTGTGTTTTCTCTTTCAGCTGGATGTTGGCATGGTGTATAATGAACACCGTAAGTACCACATAGTCATAATGTGATGTTAATTGCTCCTCTTCAAAGCACCGTTTTGATTGTGTCTAAGAACAAACAAACCTCTGGACATGTTAGTTTTTTTAGACTCAATTAAGCTAAAATGCCCCCCGATGTTTTATATTCAACCGTTTTTTTCTATTCCACTGAACAGGACATGCTATTCTCAGGAAATGGTTGTTGCTGTCAGACCCTGATGATCTTTCTGCAGGGGCCAGAGGTTATTTGAAGGTCAGCATGTGTGTGCTGGCTGCAGGTGATGAACCTCCGGTAAGTGAGAGAGAGAGATCGAGCATGATTCAGCAGCAGCATGTTAACAAATTGAACCTTATTGTAAAGTTTTCACTCATTCTTTTGAAAACATCAATTCTGTTTGTTAGATGGATAAGAAAGAGGGTCTGGAAGAAAAAGAGGATATAGAGGGGAACCTGTTGAGACCAGCTGGTCTTACCCTGAGGGGCGCCTCGTTTACTGTCAGAGTTTACAGGGCAGATGATCTGCCTCAGAGTGAGTATCAAACACGTCTGTGTGTAGGGTTGTGCCTTTTCTGTTTGCTTCTGTTAATCTGCTCTCCTCCTTTGGCAGTGGATGATGCTCTTATAGACGATGTCAAACACTTCCTTGGTTTTGAAACCAATCGTAAGAACCTGGTGGATCCATTGGTGGAGGTCAACTTTGCAGGAAAAACGGTACTTCTGTCTTTATAACTAGTTGAATCATGAGGTATTAAGCTTATAAAACCCACCGTATCATATTTGATATTCAAATTTCTAAATTATCAACATGATCAAATGTTGAAATACCTGTTGTTCAGAATTTACTACGTGCCTTCTGTCATCTTACTTTTAAGCACGTAAAAGGCCTTTTATTATAATTCAAAAAATGTCCCTATTCATCTTTGTGCTTCTTTTTATGAAGTAAATGTAGGAATATATTTTTTATTGTTAGTAATATTTCAAGATGAACATTTACTGGACTAAAGTAACGGTGGTTTACTTGACGATGCATATATCTTTTTTTTATTAGAAAAATATTGTTAAAATGTGAGTATCAAATATGATAGATCAGGCTTTTGAGGAATGTTTATTTGTACATCTTTCATTGTCATTGTATTACATTGCACTGCATTATATGTTTGGCTCCCCACAAAACAAAACATGAGCTTTGATCATAAAACTAAGCATTTAAATATCATCTTACTATGATATATTATTGGCAGAAATAGAGTGAGACCTACAGTATATTTAAGTGCATTTAATTTAAAAAGTCTGCTATACTGCTATAAAGATCTCATTGATTTTAATTATTGGATAAATATTGCATATTTTTGCTCAGTTTGGGCCTCTGAATAAAACGTATGGTTTTTTTTTCCTCTTCCTCTTCGAGTATGAGCTCCATATTCTCCTAAATCATACTATATGAGCCATAAATGCCTAATATATCAGATATGATATTATTTTTTTGACTATTATTTTATATGTCATGCTTTATAGGATTAATAATTTGCTCAAGACGTAGCGATATTATATTTTTCTATTTCTAGATGAGTAGTAAGATTCTGGAGAAAAACGCCAACCCTCAGTGGAACCAGAGCCTCACTTTGCCCATCAGGGTAAATGACATACACTCACCTCACAGAACAACCTAACAAGTCCTTCAATAGATTTATTAACAGTCTGTTTTTCACTTCAGTTTCCATCCATGTGTGAAAAGATGAGGATACGCATTTTAGATTGGTGAGTTAAATTTTTCTTTCATGTGTTTAAAGCTTACTTAGGGTAATCGCTACAGAATCTGTTTAAAACAAAACTCAAAACATACCTTTTAGAGAAGGCTTATACTATGAGTCTATTTGAACCTGTTTTTTTCTGTATGTAAATGTCTTTGTATGTTATTTTATTGTTTCAAATGGTGTTGTCTTTAAAAAATTTGTTCAGCACAATGGTCAGCAACAGTTTTTTTATTGTGCTATCTAAATAAATAAACTAACCAACATATGTTAATATGGATTGCTTTATTTATGATGAAAATGTGTTATCTTACATACCTTCCCATTCTCATTCTCTCAGGGATCGCGCTAGCCACAATGACGTTATTGGCACTACACACTTATGTATGTCCAGAATCTCAGCCCCTGGAGGAGATATTGAGGGTAGGCAGTGTTTTGTTGTGTACAAATTGCTTCTCAAAATACAGTTTGATTGAAGGCTTTTGTTAAGTGCAGTGGCAAATCTAGAGGGTCATTGTCTTGCTTTGCAACTTTTGTACTCTCTATATCAGTGGTTGTCAACCTTTTTGACTCCAAAGGCCCCTGTTGTCCTCAATAAGATTCAAAGACACCCCAGTCCCCAGTCCCCTCCCTGGTTGAGAACCACTACTCTATACTAACCGTTTATATGGTGTGTATTAAGTGTATTAATTCTGCACAACTAACAACATCAAATATACCTGCTGCAAAATGGTACATCTTGTCAATTCCCAGTGCAAGAGCTTTTTACAGTCATTCCTTCCCAAAACTCACATTGGTTGAGCCAGAACTTGACATGTTGAGTTACTCAGACAGCAGTGTGTTTGCCACACTCTTTGGGAAGTCAAACAGCATCAAGACATTTATTTGTAGTGTCTGTCTACTCTATTTATCTAGTAGTTGTAAGTAACGTATTATCAAAAGAAAATATTCTTCACCTTTAAGTGCATTTGTCAATGTTGAGAGACATCACCTTTTTTGAGTAATGTGTTGGTTCCAGTGTTGAAGTGAGGAAAAACACTACTTGTTGTTTGCTAGCTGATTTGTTGTCTTGATTTTGTATCACTTCATATTGTCATCATGTAAGTAATGAATTGGCAGTGATTTGAAACTCGAGAATGAAATTAACACTGCATTTTGGGGAGTGTTGTGCAAAATTAGCTTGTATGTTTTACTCTGAATTAGAGACAAGGATGACTAAAACTACTATATATTTTTTAGCTACTTTTTTAAACTTTGGCATCTATGCTATTGCCAAGGAGGTATGACAGATCAAAATTGTAGTATTGTTGCATTTGAGGGAAAAAAACAAGTGATTGTAGTATATTTTAGTGTAACTGAAATTGGTTTCAGTTTGTTAGCAGTTAGCAGTTAGCAGTTGGTTGTGATATATTGTGTGTTGCATAGAGTGAGTTTGGTGTGCAAATTTAACTCTACGTGTGGTGCAGACATGATTAATAAAGGCCCGTTTGCATGGCATCGGCTGCACTCCCTGCAATATTCACTTCATCAATCCTTATTTTGTCTCAACTTTTATTTCTCTCTGCACTCAGATGAGTTCCTTCTCAGGACCTTCCACAGCACCAGTATGTGTGTCTCTCTGATCTCAAAAATCTGTGCTACCCTTCCTGTAGATCACACCAATGGCTATGTCAGATTTTGCCTTTTGTTGGGCTATAGTGCTTATAGTTTATAAATTGCCTATAGCTTTATTCAGCTAGTCTTTAGATAAGGTGTTTTCTATGACTAAATGGCAAATGTATTTGCCATTGAATGTGTCAACACGTTTGCAATTTGCAATTTATTTTTTACTGCTCCTAAAGCTAGAGGTAACTGCTGTGTGTCTAATTCTTGCTCTTTTATATCAACAAGTTGATGACAATATAGGCTTTCTTCCGACCTTTGGCCCCTGCTTTGTCAACATGTATGGGAGCCCTAGAGAGTTCACAGCCTTCTCGGACCCACATGAGGCACTAAACCTGGGAAAGGTGAGATTTACTATATATATATATATATATATATATATATATATAAATTATACTTTTACAGAGTTTGGAACGGGGTGTGCACTTATTCAGGAAGTAAAGTAAACTGTGCGTGCGTTTTAGCCGATGACGATTTAGTTAAATAAAACACATGTAAGGGATGATGAGTCTTTCATAAAAAACCTAGGGAAGGTGTTCTTTTTTGTTTTTTTACAAGCTGTTCAAACAAAAAAAGTGATTAATACATGTGAATTCTTACATATACCCCCTTTAATATTACTTACTGTAATAATACGTTAAGATCCTATGTGTGTGTTTTTTGACATAGGGAGAGGGTGTGGCCTATCGGGGACGTGTGCTGTTAGAACTCATTACGAAGCTGTCTGATCAGGTGGAGCAAAAGATTGAAGACATACACCCTGATGACCTGCTGGTGGTAGAGGTGAGATCGCAGTTATTCCTCCTGGGTTTAGCATCAGACATGAGATCATTTGACACAGGAATGCATCATTTAATATCAGTGAAAGACCACAGTTGTGTTGTGTCGCACAGAAATTTATGCGGAAGAGGAAGTTCTCCCTCTTTGCTGCATTCTACTCAGCCACTCTTCTTCAGGATGTGGATGATGCGATTCAGTTCGAAGTCAGTATTGGTAACTACGGCAACAAGTTCGACAACACCTGTCTGCCTCTGCCCTCCACCACTCAGTTCAGCAGGGCTGTGTTTGATGGTGAGAAACCACCTAATGATTTAGACTTGAAATGTTTAGATCAACCATACATTTTGGAATGCCCCACATAAAATGTCCATACTGCTATTTCACTTTGAAGTGGATTCTTGTGGCATTTGTTCTTCCTTTAACAGAAACACCAGAATTATATTTCTGTGTTCAATTTAAATATGTGTATATATATATATATATGTGTGTGTGTACATGTACAGTATTTGTGCCATTTCTTCAAAAGAAATTAATAGTTTAATTCAGCAAGGGTGCATTATCAATTTAATGCACCCTTGCTGAATAAAACTATTAATTTCTTTCGAAGAAAAAGTGACAGTAAAGACATTTACTACATTTGTAACATTACAAAAGATTTTCTTTAACTTTCTAATCATCAAAGAATCTGTAAAAAATGTTATCACGGTGTGCACAAAAATATTAAGCAGCACAACTGTTTTTTGATAATAATAAGAAATGATTCTTGAGCACCAAATCAGTATTTTAGAATGATTTCTGAAGGATCATGTGATGCTGAAAATTCAGCTTTGCCATCACAGGAATAAAATACATTATAAAATATATTAAAATAGAAAACAGTTATTTTAAGTTACTGTATTTTTACAAATAAAAGCAGCCTTGATGAGCAAAAGAGACTTCTTTGTAAAACATTAAAACATTTTACTGAGTCTAAACCTTTGAACGATAGTGCATATCTATACTAGTAAAAGGAAAAATGCGGAGCTCTGTTTGATTTTGTGAAAAAAAGAGTTTTAAGTATTTTAAAAAACAAGCTTTATGTTACATGAACTACCCAATAACATTTCATATTATATTAATATTTGGAAGGATCTTATTACCTATAAGCCACTGTGTGATACTCAAGTATCTAACATCGCTTCCACTGTTTTACATTGTTATTTAGGCTGCCATTACTACTACCTGCCATGGGGAAATGTGAAACCTGTGGTGGTCTTGTCTTCAGAGTGGGAAGATATTGGCCCTCGCATAGAGGCCCTGAACATGCTGCTCAGCATAGTTGACCGACTGGTGAGGAGCGTTTCTTCGCTCAACACAATCATAAGCCAATATATCAAAGCGCAATCAGTCATTTACTATACGTTTATCATAATAGGAATCAAACCTAGAGCAGGTACAGCTGGAGCTCAAAGCAAGAAGTGACGAACAGGAAGTGGAAGAGAGGGTTGTCCAGCTGCTTGATGATGTCATAGCCGATTGCAGGTGCAGATGTGTTCAAGTGTTTTGTAAAGCTGTACCGCGCTCACTATGACCAACTAAAGTGTTCTTGTGTGTGTATGTGCTGTAGTGAGGAGCTCCCCGAGGTGGATAAATGGCCCTGTGTGACTCCGCTGGATAAAGCTCTGAGGAATCTGCGCAAGATTAACATGCAGCAGATCGTGCAGACGGCACTGGCGCTCAAACACGGACCAGAGACCGAGCTGAGTGCGGTGCTGGAGCAGGCTGAGGACTGGACCATGAGACTACGTCACCTCGCTGAGGAGGTGAAACAACTGTAGCTTGCATGTCAAAATGATATATTTTGGTGGTTTTATGCTACCTGCACCTGATTCAAATAGTGACATCAGCCTTTAAAAATTGTAATCGAGAATTAATTGTGAAATTTTACTGATATGTAAAAGATTGGTGCAGTGCCAGACTTCTGGGGGCCCTAAGCAAAACTTTGTAGGGGGGCCCCTGTCAATGCATTCATAAAAACCCAAAATGACCCCCGACCCCTTAATTTGTTCTTTCAGAGCAGTTTCACTGTCAACCAACAACAGTGAGTTGAAACAGTCATTAATAGCATAAATAATAACATTACAAACAATAGGACAAATGAAATAAACAATTTAGCCTATAGCATACAGAAATTGAATAAAGTTATAAAATTTCAATATTAAACTCTAAATAGTCTTCACCATATGAATTAAATATACATTGATTCTTATTAAAGTTCCTAAAGTTATTCAGTGAAGAGCAGTGAATGATTCTCTCATTTTCTTTTGTTTGATTAACATTAAATGACACAGACAGCAGGTTTATTAGGCTGCTGTCACTTTAAGACTAAATGCACAGATATAATATACTGACAAGCATTCAGTTACTTTCCCAACTGTTTATGTTCACTTAAGACATAACCGACTGTGTTTAAGTGAAAACTCTCCAAGACGGGCATTTTGACATTTTATGTGTATACTTGTCCTTTTAATCACACGCCCGAAGCGCAAAGTAGCCTATACTTGTCCGTGGTGTGCTCCATCTCGGAGTGCACGCACAGAAAGCTGCCTGGGGAACAGCGTTTCTTTTGGAGCTCAATACGCTTTTAACTCCTTTTTTCTTTAGTATCGAGCACATCTGGCAGGAGACTGTGTATTACGATAGTCATGTTACATGATTTGACTGATTTGGATGCTATGTGGGAAGGGTGACAGCGCATCACTTTAAAGCAAAGGAACGGGATGCGGCATCATGTTTTCATAATCGCTGGAAGCCAAAATCAAAACCGAAACTAAAATGCTAGTCATTAAATCATCTTTGAGAGCAAGGGGGCCCCCTGGTGGTTTGGGGGCTCTACACAACTTGCACACTTTGTGTATAGGAAGGAACAGCACTGGGTTGGTGTTTTAACAACTTAATTTATTAAAATACATGGTTACATGGGTCAAAAATAAGGAAAACTATAACTTTTATGTGGTGGGGTGTTGAGCCCTGCTATATTAAAAGCACAGTTAAATGTGGCATTTATTTTAATGGGTTTACCTCCAGAAATTAAGAAAAAAACCTTGATTAATTACTAAAAATGTGCGATTAATCAAATATTTTTTTTAATCGATTGACAGCAGTACTTTCTTTCTTTCAGCCCCAGAACAGTTTTCCAGATATAATAATCTGGATGCTTCAGGGAGACAGACGAGTGGCCTACCACAGAATCCCCACCCATCAAGTTCTCTTTTCCCAGGGTTACTGTGGCAAGCATTGTGGACAACTTCAGACGGTTTTCATGAAGGTAAACACACTATTTGGAGGCAAAGCACATACTAATGCTACAGCGTAAATGATGAATGGAACCGTAGGGGTAGTGATACATCTCTGATTCTCTGTGTGTAATGTTGTGCTCAGTGTCCGCAGGAAGACGTGGGATGTAGTAAGATCCCAGCTCAGCTCAGGGTCAAGCTGTGGTTTGGACTCGCTGCTGATGTCAAGTCCTTTAACCAGTTTGCAGAGGGCAAACTATCTGTTTTTGCAGAAACGGTGAGTGGGCAGTTACCCAACATGCATTTTTTGGGTGTTTCTTCACCAATGGGCCTTTGGTGTTAACCTTTAGCTAACACTTTTCACTCGATCACTAATTTATTAATTTCTCTATTAACAATCTCCAGCAGTGTATATACAACTTATTGATTAGGAAATCAATTTCACACAATAAACATTAAAATAGTTTATTTCACTCTTTGTTTAGATTATCATAGTTTTAAACATGTCGCAATTCATATTTTATAAAATATTTTAATAAGTTTTTCCAAGTGAGAAAAAAGTTTAAACCTATTGAATCTCCTGTGACAAAAAATAAAATAAAAAAACACTGGACAGTAACACTACATTTCAAGAGTCAGTAAGATTTTTTTTTTTATAGTAAATTAGTACTTATATTCAGCAAAGATTAATTAAATTAATCAAAAATATATATAAAAAATATACTGTTCTTAATAAATGCTGTTCTTTTGAACTTTCTATTAATCAAATTATCCTGAAAAAATGTATCATGGTTTCCACAAAAAAAAATAAAAAATGATTACACAGCGCAACTGTTCTCAAATTTGATAACAAATGAGAAATGTTTCTTGAGCAGCAAATCAGCATATTATAGTGATATCTGAATGATCATGTGACACTGAAGACTGGAGTAATGATGCTGAAAACTCAGCTTTGCCATCATTGGAATAAATTACATTTTAAAATATATTAAATGTTAATAATATTTCACAATATTTAGCATTGATAAGCATAAGAGACAACTTTCAAAAACAACATTACATATTAAAATAGAAAAGTTATTTTAAATGTTAATAAGCATAAGGGACTTCTATTAAAAACAAAAAATCTTACCAACTCCAAACTTTTGAATGGTAGTAAAATAAAACAAAGAATCACAGAAGCTCATCCTTTGTTTTTATACAGTACATTAGTTACATTTGTTATAGCTTATTTGGTTGAATTTCTTTTTGAGTTGATTGTGTCTTGTAGCATTGTGTTTGAACTTCTGAGCTACTAATGGAGTTATTTTGATCCACAGTATGAGAACCAGACTAAATTGGCCCTGGTGGGGAACTGGGGTACGACGGGTCTGACATACCCCAAGTTCAGCGATGTGACTGGCAGAATCAAACTGCCAAAGGAGAGCTTCAAACCCTCTCCAGGATGGAGCTGGTCAGGAGACTGGTATGTCAGCCCAGATAAAACGTGAGTACCATCTTATCATAAATTTACTCAGACATTTTTTTAAGTATTAGTGATATCAACATCATTGAACACCCTGTGAAATGGCATTACATGGATGTGTCTTGATGCCCAGAATGCTGTACGACGCTGATGCAGGTCATATAAGCTTTTTGGAGGAGGTGTTTGAAAATCAGATGCGTTTGCCAGGAGGACAGTGGATCGGCATGCCAGAGGGGTACACAGATGTGGTCAGTGTGTAGTTGTATTGTGACAAAACTGATGAAACTTAAGTTCTTTTTAAGTACAGTGAAGTAATTCGTTTTATTAATGAGGCACAAATGAATACTTATTAAAAAAATATATATACTTATGTTCTACATTAAAATCAGTTGGCCAGGAACTGACCTTTTTGTTCTTTATGTATCCACTGGGGGGCAGAATGGAGAAAAGGCTGTGCCTAAAGATGAGGTCGAGTGTCCCCCGGGCTGGGTGTGGGGGGATAGTGAGTGGAGCGAGGATCTGAAGCGTGCAGTGGATGATCAAGGTATGGCAATCTTATGCCACTGACTTCTGCTCTTCAAAAGCAATGTATCTCTACAGTAAATTTGCTTTTACCTGTAGGGTGGGAATATGGAATAACCCTCCCCCCGGACCGCCGGCCAAAGTCCTGGGTTCCATCCGAGAAGATGTACCACACCAACCGCCGGAGACGTTGGATCCGACTCCGCCGTAGAGATATGCAGAAAACGGAGGCGCTTAGAAAAGTACATCATCAGTCATTAGCGAAGTGTTCCCGCTCGGTTTGTTTTCAGTCAAAGAAATAACGAAGTTTCACATTGAGAGCAGCTTGTAAACAAAAGTGGAATCTTGGCCCCAAGCTTCATTTTATTCCCTTTGAATTCTGGGGGGATTCTGGTAAAGCTCAGGATGGCGTGACATAAAGAGCTCTGTGTAGTCTCAGGAGGTCTTCCCCTGTCCCTGAACGCATCTGGTGAGAGGCAGATGGAGCTCGAGTGGACACCTAATTAATCATGCCATCTGAGAATAATCTGAAATCAATCCCACACCTCGAATCCACTTGGCAGGAAAACCCAGGTCCAACTTTAAAGTCCCGCCGCAAATACGTTTAATGTTCATCATCTGTGTGAGGGTGGGTTAGGGGCATGTGTGCGACATGAGAGAGAGCGATAAAGCGTTTTTGTTTCAATCTGTGAAAGTCCTTATCCACACAGGCAAACAAGTTTGGGTAAAACACACTTTGTTAATAAAGATCTAAAATTAAATTCTGGAGATCACTGTTTCTGATAACAATAATGATGTTGTTAGAATGAAGAACTTCAACATGTTTGCTTTTTTAGAGTTACAGAGAATGGCATTGGGCCTCATTCATGAAACACGAACAGAACGAATCTGTCTATAAATCATTTGCAAATCCATTATGTAAATTGTCACATTCAGTTCAATTGGACAGTTTACATAAGAATGGATTTATGAACGATTTACACACAGATTTGTTCCCTGAATGAGGCTCATTGTGTTTCCGTTTGGTTCTGCGCAAGAAACAAATAGGTCTACTAAAACTTGGTAAAGAACTTCAAGGAAAATGTGTTTGAGAGAGAGGTTTGGGATCAAAAGGTGGTTTTTGATTTTAAAAAAAATATATATTATATACAAATCTATTAATTCACTACTGTTCAAAAGTTAGGGGTCAGTAAGATTTTTTTTTAAATAATTATGAAAGAAATCTCTGCTCTTATGCTAAGGCTACATTTATTTTATTTACAAAAATACAGTAAAACAGTTATTGTAATATTTCACAATATTACAGAAATCTTCTGAAATTATCCTAATATGCTGATTTGGTGCTCAAGAAGAATTTCCGATTGTTGTACTGATTGTTAACTGTGATGATACTTTTTTTCATTATTCTTTGAGTAGAAAGTTTAAACGAACAGCATTTATTTAAAATGGAAATCTTTTGTAACATTACAGATGTCTTTACTGTCACTTTTGATCAAAATAATACGTACTTGCTTAGAAGAAGTCGTTTTTAAAATTTCTTTAAAAGAAAATCGCACTTACCCCAAACTTCTGAATGATAGTGTATTATTTATGCAATTACATTTTTATGAAACCAAATGCAATCTGCAAACAAATAAATGATTTTTTTAAAAACTTAGCAATTTTATACTTATAAAATGTTACATTCTAGTTTTGCTTGAAAAGTGTGCTTTTTAGATAGATTATTAGTATTATATAGTATTATATATTTATAGTATTATATATTTTTGAAGTGTCCAAATACTTTTTTGGGTTACTATGAGTAAAATCAGTTGTCCTCATGGTGGCACTCTTTAAGCACAGAATTAGAAACATTTCTCTTGTGGTACCTCCTGTCTTTCTACTCTATTAGATAACTTTAATTCCTCACTAATCCTTTCCTCACTAATCTGAAAAAACTCATGCCTGCTATTTGTCTTTTTTAATGTTTATTGCACTGTGCAACACTGGATAGGATCATACAGAACAGGCATGATATGAGAAAAATGCTTTAATTCAATCAAGTTAAATGATGTAAATGAGTCTTTTTCTGTGTGTGCTCACTCTTCTACAGCAGCGTCCGGACGAGTCGGAGCGTGAGGGCTGGGAGTATGCTTCTTTATTTGGCTGGAAGTTTCACCTCAAGCAGAGGAAGACGGACGCCTTCCGGCGCCGGCGCTGGAGATGTCGTATGGAACCATTAGAAAAGACGGGGCCGGCGGCCATCTTTGCCTTGGAGTGTTCGCTGGTAATGAGGGTTGACTATTTGAGTGATGTGGAGTTGGAATTGGGGGTGAGATTTAGAAAGAGAGACCGTAATGGAAGGAAAGGAAAGTGGTCGGACTGAATCAAACGAAGGCGAGATGCAATTTAGACAAGGCAAAGGCGAGAATGGGTGTGGAGGGCTTTGAGTTTGGACGAACCGGAGGTGCTGAGAGAGACTGGGCAAGCAAAGTGGAATCAGTCTGGTAAAATAAGGGCATCATGGGATATAATTTACAGGGAGACAGAGATGAAGCAGTGAGTGTGAAGGACGGTGTATGCATAAAGCCTAGTTAGTATGCTTATTCTTTTACTCATAGTCTGGTCCACTGGGTCCATTGTTACGGGTCTATTCCAGGCAGCTTTGGAACAAGATGTCATGTGGGCTTGGCTGAGTTGAGAATTGAGAGTTGATGAGGGTCTGGAACGGGTCCATTGTGCAAGTAGTGCCTTACAGAGGTGAACTAGATGATTCCCTTGCTCTGCTTTCTGGGGCACCTGAAAATGCATCACATCAAATGCTTAATTTAGTCATTTTCAATTATTTCCATATCATATAGAGTGTTTAACCTCGTTTTTAAATCCTGCTCTTCCTGTATCTCCACTGCTAGAGCATACGCTGTTAATTTACATGGATTGTCCGAATGAACCGATTCATTGGAATAACTTGCCAAAGCTTCATATGAGAGAAAGTCTTTTAGAATGACTTTTTAGACTTTTTACCTCTACATATGAGAGATATGACTATTTACAGTGAACCAATTAACTAAAATCAATCATACCACAATATAAATGAGATAGAGAGCAGTTTAAGACTAACCAATTCATTGCAATTAATCCACTGCTAAATATGAGAAAGTCAATTAAAACGAACTGATTCATTAGAATGAATCAAACTTTCCACTACTACATTTGAGAGAGAGAGAGAGAGAGAGAGATGTTTAGGATGAACTGATTCACTAGAATTACTCCGACTTTCCACCACTACAGATAAGAGAGAGATTTGTTTAGGATGAACTGATTCAATTTTCTCTGCTAGATAGAGAGTTATTTAAGATTAACCTATTGTCCAATTCACTAGAATGAACTACCCTTTTTGCCACCTCTACATATGCAAGAGAGTTAGGATGATTTGATTAACTACAACGAATCAAACTTTTCACCGCCGCATATGAGAGACCGAAAATCAGGTTTGATTATCAGCTTGCTTGGCACTAAAAGCTGCATGTGCAAACAATGTGACATTAAAAATAGTGTTTCAGTGTTTGGGTTTGCGCTACACCGCTACTCGTTGGAATTGGATTCCAAATTCTGTTCTTCTTTTGGAGGGCACTTTGGAGGGTGTGTTTCTTTTCTTTTTTACTCCAAAACCATACAAGTGTATTGGGTTATGTAAATATTGTGAGCCACAAATGACATAGCATTTTCATTTTGGTTAAGAGACATCATCAGGCATTTTATTCAGAGAAGATCAGGATTTTTGTATGTGTCAAAATGATATTCGAGTGTCTTTGGGTGGTGATGTAATCTTTTCATGCCAGTGGTTTGTGGTGCATATACAGTTGCCCTTTCCACAACTGACAGCAGTTATCATTAACACATACTCTGTTTACCATTTTTGGTCGGAATATTATGATATTTGATCCAACATGAATGCCTTGTCTTGTCTGAACGCCAAAATGTGTGAGTCTACTGTTTAGGTTGAAGGAACATAATCTGTCTCACAGTGTGTGTGTGTGTGTGTGTGTGTGTTTTCAACAGAGCAGTGTTACTGATGAAAAGAATGACGATAAGTCAGTTACAACAACCTTTGGTGTCAACCGCCCAACCATCTCTTGCTTCTTTGATAGTAAGTTGAACATGCCAGTTTTCTCACTTCATTTAAAATAATGACAGATGACTGAAACTACACTGCCATGCTGCATCTTGATTCTTCAGATGGGACCCTGTATCATTTGAGATGTTACTTGTATCAGGCCAGAGATCTGCTGGCAATGGATAAAGACAGTTTCTCAGGTGAGCATACCAACTATTACAAACACATCAAGGTTGGTGTAAATCAGGGTTGTGCACAATTCAAAATTGATTTTTTAATGTTATTTAAAATAACTTTTTTCTTTTTTTAATATATTTTAAAATGTTATTTATCCCTGTGATGGCAAAGCTGTATTTTCAGCATCATTACTCCAGTTTTCAGTGTCACATGATCCTTCAAAAATCATTCTAATATGCTGATAATACTTTTGTCATGATTCTTTGATGAATAGAACGTTCAAAAGAGCAGCATTTATTTGAAATATAAGTATTATAATACATAAAAAGTATAATACGTAAAAAAAAAAAAAATCCCAACTTTTGAAGGGTAGTATATATTTTTGCTTTTTGCTTGAAAAAAGAAAAAGGTGAAATTAAGGAGCCAATTCTTCAGCCCATCTTTGGTGACAATTCAAGGTCAAAACCTAAGAAATCAACAAAAGTTTTGTAGATTACTCGATCTTGTTGGGTAAAAAAATAAAAAAAGGGCCATATTCTGAGAGTAACATACTGTTTTTCATCAAAACAGTGATGTACTGTAGACAACAATGCATTCTGGGCAATAAAAGTACCAAGAAATGCATGCAGTCATTCATTTTGTAAAGCAGCTTTGTCAGAATCTACATGTATTGCACTGTGACCTTTCAGATCCCGAACTTGTGGTTATTTGTATGGATTCTGAGTAATATATTCTTCTGAATCCACTAATAGCATGACATTCAGACACACAGCAGGCATCGACGAATCAGCCTTTTAAGACATTTACTACACTGCCGCATGGCATGAAGAGCGCTCTGCCAGCTCCAATGACATTTTGTTAACATACAATAAGATACATATTTCCAGGTCATGTGGTGAGACAAATTGAGGTCAATGGGTAGTCCTAATGTGAAGCATATTGAGAGCAATAGCTTAACATGGCAGAATTCTGATTTTATGATTTTCTGTTAAAAGAGGGTCAGTATTGCCTATAATAATAGGAGAACTTTATAAATAAGAAATTCATAAAAGTGAAGTCTTTTGAGAGTAAATGGTCGAGGAACCGTAACTGAGCTTACGTCAGAGGGGGTGAAATATTATGCCTGGCACAGGCTGGGCCGAGGAAGTTTGGGTCAAGTATAGCCCAGAGAGAAGCGAAATGAAGTAGATTTACAATGGTGTCCATGAGAGAAGACGTTGGCAGCGAAGATGTAAAAAATGTCATTTGTGTAGAAAAGAGGTGGTACTACATAAAGTAAAACAAATCAAGTCGGAGCCATGGTCTAGTGCGTAGTGCATGAGCTCTGATGCTGTTGCTCTTATGGATGAAGCAAGTTTGAATCTGTCTTGAAACATATCCCATTACCCTCTTCTTTCTCTCCCAATCACATCCTGTCTTCTCTGAACTGAGACATTATATGCTGAATTTGTTGCTCTGCTCTGCCGTTTTTCTTTTTGATTTACTGGTGCTGGTTCCTTATTTGCCAAGCTATTTTTTTCATATGAATTAATCTTCCATGATTTGTGTCCTTGGAAATTATCAAAACAAGTGGACACAAAGCATGTGCACTGCACTGTGACGTTTTGCCGGATCAAAGGGACTTACTTCTGCTGGTCTAACCACATTCCCAAAGTTATGTAAACTGTCTAAACGCACACATCAGGTGAAACATTCTCTGGTTTTGCAGTTGTAGAACTGCTTCCGTCTCCTTTATAATCATATCTGTATGCTGTATTTATTAGCTATTGGTTATAGATTTTTTTTGTAGTGGTTTTCCCTAACTCTTTAGAAGAAGAAGTTACTCAAAAAATCCACAAAAGTTTTTTTCAGTAATGTTTTATTGTTATAGTAGTGTAGTGAATATTGTGGAATTGTTGGCAGATCCAAAGAGTTTGTCATTCCGAAAGCTCTACACCACCCTGCCAGCTGTGTGTTTGTTCATTGGTTATTCTTTTAATAAGTGTAATTTGAAAGAGTTATGTAAATGTATTTTAGCCACCAATATGTGTTGTGTTCTCTGCTCTGTTTAAGCCATTCCACAGAATTCCCCTCATAAATGAGCAAATGAGCAGTTATTACCTTATATTAATATTACCTATTAATAAATATGAAGTGAGTTTTCATTCAGAATGTGACACTGATTGTTGATGTTGCCAAAAAAAAAAAAAAAAAAACAGTCCCTGAAAAAGTCAAATATAAAAGAGCTTTCTTGGCAACACCGGAGCAGTATTTCACCCCCTTTAAACCATAGCGAGTGCTGCCATGGTCTAAAGCTCTAAGTTGTGGTAGTGAAATTTTTAACCCAGAGTGCTCCACATCATTAAAATGCAGGCAAAATACGTCTGCTGGTTATCACCCATTAGAGATGTCTGGTATAAATATCCTATGCATGGAAAAACCATAGTCTAAAAATGCGAACAAAGTGGACAAGGATGAAAAGAAAAGAGACTTTAAGGTGGAGAAAGATCTGAAGTATATTGTTTTTTTGTTTTATCGAAATCCTGGAAATGTAGCTACCCAGGCTATGCCTTTAAGGTTCATTCTGAACCCGCAAGCACAGATGAAAAAACATTGAGGATCCTTTTAAAAATACAGGCCTGGTATAAATCAGGCCAGTCTGGCGCTCTGATTACAAATCTACAAATAGTTTTGAGTCAGTCTCCTGATGCACAAAACCCAGCCTAGATCTTTTACAGTGTTCTGAGGTATGAGTAAAATGAATAAATCAAGCTCGAGGCAGAAATCACTTGTCCTTGGTGCGCTTGAGAAGGAGTTTGGAAAAGGGAAATGATCGATGGACCACAATATTTATAAAGCAGGGGAAAATGTAGAGCTGCATCAGTGCTATGGCTACTGGAGGGGGATTAGACGAAATCAGAGTTTTTTGCCAGATGCTATATGGTTGCAGGCCCCTCTGTGCTAAAGATGTCTGTCTATCTATCGTTCTATCTGTCTATGTCTGTCTGTCTGTCTGTCTATCTATGTCTGTCTGGTTATCTGTCTGTCTGTCTGTCTCCTGATCTTTCCAACTATTGTTTACTGTACATTTTTTGACGTTTTTGTATTTATATTTTTATACATGCACAAACATAATATATACAAAGAGTATTTTAAACACTGTATAGTATTGATATATGGGAAATAAGTCATTGCCAAAATCCTTTCCCTATTTTCTTTGAGCATGTCATTGTTCCCAAGGGTGATGCATCATGTTTGAGTCCTACACGTGGGCAGCCGTCGACATGTCCAGTCCCACAATGCCCTTGGGGGAGACAGTTTATTTACATTTCACTGTAAGCAGGCAGATTAGACACTGCCTGTGTTTATTTCCCATTGGCTCCTGGGTAACAGTGCACGCTCCCCAAAGCTCGTTTATCCCTTTGTTTATTTGAGCCACTGTGTTTGTGGGAAGTGGGAAGTTGTGTGTGCATGTGTGTAACTGGGCTAGTTTATTAAGAGCTGGGAAAAGTGTCTATTTCTCCCTCCCTAGTGAAACTATCCCACTGAGGCTGCTTTACGTCGACTGAAATAATAAACTTTGACTGTCCTTCCAATTTCTGGCATTCCTAAGTAGTTGATGTCACTTGCATTATTTTTCTCCACACACACACAAATGTTTGGAGTAATAGTTTACTAAAATAAAATAAAAATATGCCATTATTTTCTCACCCTCATGTCATTAAAATCTCATATGCTGTTATTTAATGCAGAGAAATCTGGAAGAATGCACACTGTTTTCAGTGACCGTTCATAGTGACCACAGTACTGTTGTCATGCAAGGACAAAAAAGTAATCAACACTACTCGTGCGCTTAGTTACTAGTGTTCTTTAAATCACATTCAAATTCCTGTTTTGACAAAGCTCACAACTTAGAAATTTGTCACTACTATGACTACATGTCAAACATGCCTAT
Source organism: Squalius cephalus (assembly GCF_949319135.1). NCBI lineage: Eukaryota > Metazoa > Chordata > Actinopteri > Cypriniformes > Leuciscidae > Squalius > Squalius cephalus. Next base: position 17,768,820 of record NC_137124.1, on the reverse strand, counting down.
TTGACAAGAAAATTGTAATTTGAAACCTAACTACATGGAGATTTGGAATGACAATTACATAATTCTTTATTTTTGGGTGAACTATCTGTTTAAAACACTCACTTAAATAAATAAACACTAACACTTGCACATGCTTATGCTAAATCACTCACTTTTTTCCCCCCTTTCTCTGTCTCACAACCACACATCATCTTTCAGACATTACATAGACCAAAAATGGTCTCACCCTCCCTGCACCAACTCAGGGTATCTCTGGTTCTTTTCACGTCCATAATTGATGTTATATTCTTGGCAACGTCACCCTCATTACAGAACCAAATAAAAACAGAAATACTTGTGTTTATTATGTTTACTGATGCATTGAAAGTCTTGTTCTGAGGAGAACGTACCGAATCACTGCCTCAGTCTTGATGGCAAACAGACTTCAATGAGTTGATGGCTGCACATCTTTCCCAACTCTTGATGCAGTTCTTTCCATTGCGTTTATTCATCTACGTGGCAATAACCTCCATCTGACCTGCCGAAGCCTTTCTGGCTTCAGTTGACAGTTTAGATCTCGTTTTTGACAGTATACAAGTGCACATTACCCATGCTATTCCCACTCGATGTGAACTTGCAACTCATGCCATACTTCATCACTCATCCTGACATGAAAATGCGATGCAATTCAGTGACCTTTGATCTTTTGACTCTTTGATTAGATCCCTATGCCATTGTGTCCTTCCTGCATCAGAGCCAGAAGACTGTGACTGTTCGGAACACACTCAATCCCACCTGGGACCAGACCCTCATCTTCTACGAAGTGGAAATATTTGGAGACCATCAAGTGACTGAGAAGAGCCCTCCGCACATTGTGGTGGAGCTGTACGATCAAGACACTTATGTGAGTTTTCGTTGTGTTGGTATGTGTTATTTTATAAGCAGGTGTGTTTCATGTCAAATTTGCTTTGCGTATCCAGACTTTTGACAGGCGATGTGAAGTCTGGTCCTTACAACTTATTCAGGCTGAGAACCGCCAATTTTGTCAGGTAGAGATTATCGGACCAAAGTTTTTTCACTCAAAGTCATATTCATAACGCCAAGCAAGTACAGCTCTTATCGACTTGAATATGGAAAGCCTGAATCCATTTAACCATTTAAGCATTAGTAAACAGTTAATTCATCATTTATAAAGCATTAATAGACATTAATAAGCAGTTTATAAATACAGCTATAAATGCTTTATTCTTGTTTTAAAATTGACAACTCCTAAATAACTGGTTTGTAAATAATGCTATACTTCATTTAGAAATGATAAATTGATAATTAATAAAGTATGAAAATACAATTATTAAACACATTATAGATGTGCTTCTAAATCAAGAATAAATCATTTATAGCTGTATTTATAAACTGCTTATTAATGTCTATTAATGCTTTATAAATGTTAACTGTTTACTAATGCTCAACTAATGATTAATAGCGTGCAGTTATCATAAAGTCTTAAATGGGGTTTTGTTAATTGAAATACAGCTCAAATCAAATAAAATATCAAATCTTGGCAACTAACAGAAATAAAAGAATTAATGAAATTAAAATACATTAAAGCTAAATATAAATACTAAACTTAAACTAAAATTAAAATGACACCTACCAAAAAAAAATATCTTAAAATAATAATAAATACTATAATTGTATATAAATATTACTAAAATAACAGTCTTAAGCTGAAACTTTTTTTTAGGCCGATTTTTGAATTTGAGTTTTTCCTATTTTGAATTTTGTATTCTTATTTAAACAAACATGTTTTAACTGTAGGCAAGAATTTATATTGAGCATTATACTTTCTTCAATTCATATATGTACACGTAGACCACAGAATATCTGTGTAAAGCAACCAACCACAGTTCATTTTGTTTTATATGCTGTTTAGGAACAGGTTAATGAAACCACAGTAATAGACTAACACTGAAAACATTCATTCGAATAATGTAACGTTAAAGCATTATATCACAGATAGGTAGACAGTTATGGATATCAAGTTTGCTTGCTACCAAATGTTTCAAACCTAGCTGGAACCTGGCAAACTTTGACAAAACCAGTGTTTAGCTTTTCCTCTGGAAGAGTCCATTTTTTCCTCCTGTTAACCTGGTCTTGAAACAGAAAGTGCTTGACAAGTTATTTGACCTCTGCAGGGTGCTGATGAGTTTATGGGCCGATGTGTTTGCCAACCTTCAATGGTATCTTCCCCTCGCCTCGCCTGGTATCCCATCCAGAAAGCTGGGAAGGCTGCAGGAGAACTGCTTGCTGCTTTCGAACTGATCCGTAGAGATAAAGTAAGATTATTATCCATTCCTAGTCATTACCATCAATTGTGATACTGTAATTGGCATCATTGGCCTTCATTTTACAATTTTCAGTGCTCCTTGTGAAGGATACAGTCATGATACCATGATATAAGGCCATAAAGGTCAAATATATAAGGCCATAAAGAGCCATCATAATTAAGATGACCTCAATGATGATTCTGTGGGATTCTTTGCGTCCTCTGGACACATCTAGCACAGCTGTTGTCTGCAGCATCTCTGTTGAAAGAGATGCTTTTGTTATGAGTTTAACCCACAAGTGTTTACATGGCACATATCACAGCTTCTCCAGCACCACAGAGGAAGTTCAGTGGCTCCTTCACCCACGCAGTTGCATTTGTATGCATAGCGTCTGACAACATATGATTTAAAATTCAAAACCGCTCTCAGTTTTTATAGTGCATCTGTGTACACATAGATGTGTGTTGAAATAATGTATTCATTTATTTTCTTTCTCCACAGCCTGCAGTCCATCACATCCCAGGTCAAGAGGTTAGTCATATTTCTTTAAGTTTAATCCCTTCATTTTCTCTAAAAAAAAAAACATGCACAAACACACACACACTTTCTGTTCTCCTTTAAGCCACCGCTACTCCCTGTTCTCTCAGTCAGGCACGATTGAGTAATTGGATAGAGCTGCTGTAAATGACATAAACATCACTGTATCTGAACCGGTTTCACTAGCCCTGTCTGTTTGGAGACTGGCACTGCTCTGCAGCTCTCAGTTCAGGCGAACGGCCCTGTCTGGGCAATGCAGACAGCCAGGAGACTGATTGGAGATGCCAGTGGAGTTTAAGAGTGCCAGAGGCCCCACCCCGTCCAGACCGGACCAGCTGGCATCTGTTAGAGTGGGATAATCACAGGGAAATTGAATTAAAGTGAACTTTTAGAGAACAGTCAAGCCACCCACCCACGCACACACACAAACAAATGCCCACACAGTTACACTTTATTTATTTGATTTTTCTTTCTTTTTTTCCCTAGGGTGATATTTTACCACCCTCACATATCATGGATGAGGTAAGTGTTGGTAAAGGATTCAGTGAATAGACAATGAATCTTTTTTGCAGTTGTCCCAGAGCATCTCTTTCCTGTTCTCTTGTTCATTTTTCCCCTCTCTGTTTATTTTGGGCATCTTCAAGCTTGTGCTTCCAGGGTTCCTCTCTGACAGTCAACAGCAATGGGTACAATTCAGCATGCACACACATACGCAAACACATTTTACTGTATTAAGCAGGAACTTTTGACTCAAAAACTCAACAAAAAACACAGGGCATGTGGTTCCACCATATTAAACCAAAAGGATTATAAAAGTCCTTCAGATCTCTATAGCAGCCAAGCGTCTCTTCAAATGTTAAAACATAACTCAATATGGAAGATAGCTGGAACCAGTAGTTAGCTCCAAATTGTCATTCCCACTGGTTTTCATTAGGCTAGATATAGGGTGTTGAGATCTACATTGTTTGGTTTTTTTATTCCTGGTGGGTAGATTCCTCCAGAACTCTATGTACTATGTACGCAACTCCTCGATTTTTATGAGGCCTGCCAAGGACAAGATCTTGTGGGAGGTGACTTGGAAATTTAGAACCCTTTCTGATCTGTCTGTATTCCCAGCTCTCCTAACTACTGGATTCTACTTCATCTGCACAAAGATTTGTATTGTTCTGCAGTGGCATTTCAAAAAGAAACAAAGTGATGGGCTAGTGGTGGAACTAACATGCTGCTATTAGACTGCATAATAGCTGCTCTTCATTAGATACAAACACACTAGGGACTTAAACACACTGGACAAGTACACGTGCTTTGTGTCGCCAATAGCAAATGAAAACATTGGCAAAGCATGTGAAATATGGCGCTGAAAACAAGGGTTCATGGTCTTGCACGTTTCCCTTTCCTTTTCCTCTGTACTCCATTTTACTGTCCTTTTTTTGCTGGAAATAACTGCATGATATTATTAAGATATAGGAATGCAATTATCTTAAATGACTGATATTAAAATTCTATAATATTTTGTCTAAACAAATTAAAAATCAAACACTAAAAACTAAAATCAACTGTTTTAAATGCTACGAGTGAATTTAGGCATCACAGCATTATAATGTACAGTGTGAAAAATGGATATTCATTATGTAAGTAAATATTACAACATTGTTATTAAATTATTAGTGTTTTTAAATATTAACTTTAAGTGAGTGAGTAAGTGTTAGATGACAGAAAATGTATTCTAAATGAATAAAAATAGGATAAATAAGCATTCAAAATTAACCTTCCAATACCAGTAAATAAAAAAAGTTATATTGGCCAATAAGAAATGTGTAATACAACATAAAGAAAAATTTCAGCATTCCTGTATCTCAAAGAGTAGAGCATGGCACTAGCAACTCCCAAGGAATGCATGGACTAATAAATTGTACCTTGAATGCAATGAAAGTCACTTAAAAAAAAAAAGAGTCTGCCAAATTAATAAATGTAAGTGCAATATATACAGTGCTGGTCAGAATTATTTGCCCCCTTGGTAAATATGATCAAAGATGGCTGTAAAAAATAAATCTGCATTGTTTATCCTCTTGATATCTATTTTTTTAATCATATTTACCAAGGGGGCAAATATATATATATATATATATACAGTATATGCATCCCTATTAAGATCTTATAAGTTCTGTTTAAACTTTGAATACAGTGAATACAGTTTGAATACAGTGGCATGTTGAACTTTGAATACAGTGGCATGTTGAGCGCTGAGTTTGTATAATTGTCAGGAAAGGTTCTCGTTTATCAAGTAGATTAAGAATGCTTTCTTAAAGGTATTCCTATTTTAAAGTCTCAATGAAATCAAAATTAATAATTCTCTTTTTTTATGGAATATTGCAGCATTTATTATAAATGATTTATCCGTGCACATGATTCGTTGTTGTTGTTTTTTTTGTTTTTTTTAATGTGCCCTCATGATCTTTAATCAATTTAACTTTATCTCCCGCTTGCAACAACGTCACTTCTCTGACATGTTTACTGGTGTGTGGGCGGGACAACCTGTCACTCACATGAGATCACAGCAATAGCAAACCACATTGATCCAACGATCCAAACAATTCCCGACAGACAAAATCAAGTTCTGCACTACAGTTATTGAAGCTGTTTCACTCAGATGTAGGTCACAGTAGGGAAGAAAAGACTATCGCAACTTTAGTTTCATGCCGACTTTAATGCCGCTCTTTTAAACCCAACGTAATGAAGTTTTTAACCATGGAGAAGTTTTCAGCCATGGAGAATTTAAAACATTACAATTCTTCATGGCTGAAAGATATCTCCAAAGGTCCCTTTGCACAGAGCACCATTGTATTCAACAGTAGTGCCATTCATCAAACAATTGCACTGGCTCAATGCAGTCCTGGCTAGTCATGTGCTTGTGTGCACTATGGTGTGATTGCTAACTTTGATTGGCATGCGAAGTTATGATGTTTGAATGCTATTAGTAACCAATTTCTTGTTTGTTTTCACACCCATTTTCAAATTTGGTGCGTCATGCAAATGTGCTTGTAGAGAAGAATGGAAACATAGTGTTTGTGAAGTTGATCCCTCTAAATGTACTCTTTGTCTCCTTTAATTACAAGAAGATAACATGTTTTTTTAAACTGTTAATGCATGTTTGCAATAAAATAAGAACTTGTATAGTAAATACATATTTCGAAATATCCTTATCAATGTTATTTTAGTATTCATTATTTTATGTTTTAATTTAAGTTATGTGCTTTTGTAATTGTTATTAGTATTGTTTTAATTATTATTATTTTAGAGTGTACAACAATTCAAAATTTTGTCTAATATTTGCATTTTATTTCAACTTAAATTAAATTAAGAAACATTTTTAATAGTTTTAGGTTTAGTTAACGATAAGAGCTCAGATCCTTATTGACTTTTCCTATTATGCTTTGCCCTTTATTGTTAGTCAGAGGACTCTGATTTGCCCTATCCTCCACCACTGAGGGAACCTAATGTCTACATGGTGCCACAGGGGATAAAACCTGTCCTACAGCGCACTGCTATTGAGGTGAGCCCAAAACCTAATCTCAGTTATCAATTTACACAGTTTAAAACACAGTATAGACTTGATTTCAACCTTACAAAATGCTATTTCCCTTTTATGATTACTTTAGGCCTTTGCACCTGACGTGACAACCTTTTAACCTTTAAACTCTTAGATACTGGCGTGGGGTTTGCGTAACCTGAAGAGTTTCCAGCTGGCCACGGTGACATCTCCCAGTCTTCAGGTGGAATGTGGAGCAAGTGTGGTTCAGTCGTGCGTCATTCGAAATTCTAAGAAGAACCCTAACTTTGAAGTCAACACCCTCTTCATTGATGTCGTAAGTTCTGGATTTTGATTTGTCAGTTATTTTCTGCGTAATTTGGTTGCAATACAAAAATACTCTATTGTACTCTATCAATCTATTCAAAGGTTAATAGTAAATACAGTTGACCTTTGTCTGAGCCCTCTTCAGAGATTTCTTGTAGATTCTTCATGTAAAAAAAACAGTTAGGATATCAAATTTTTTTGTTACAGCATACCGCTAACCAGTTGTGACAGACTTATATACAATGTGGTCATGGTGTCCTTCACATGGTGGATGTTTCATGAGTGATGACTGGCACAGTAACAATGTTCCCCAGCAATGAGCGTCAGTTCTTAATTCTAAACCGTAAGATAGTTTGGATTCCGTTCCAATATTCATCTAAGACTGGGAGGCATCGCATGGAAAGAATGCTGAATGACTGGGAAAGTTATTTGCACTGTCAGTCGTGGTCAGTCCTGTGCCATACCATGTCATGTTTGACTCAGTTTAGGGTGTGAAATACTTTCACAGAGGACGAGAGGAGAGAGAGAGAGGAAGGTTCTTTGGAATAACAACTGAAATGGAGAAATAAACAAGTCATTATGTTACAAGTTAAAAGTTTGGAAGTCTTGCATCTCTTTACAGTATGTTCACATCTCTGCCCTTCATAATTTCTCCTACACTCTAGCGACTGCCCAAGGAAGAGCTCTACATGCCCCCATTGGTCATCAAGGTTATAGACAACCGACAGTTCGGCAGGAAGCCTGTGGTGGGCCAGTGCACAGTCCACTCACTGAATGACTTTCGCTGTCTGTCAGAGAGCCTGGAGAGAGACCCTACAGAAGAGGAATTTGGTGAGACGGAGGAAATAAGAAAATGACTTAAAAAACGTTTGAACCATATTGTTCCTAACTGCACATCAAAATATACTGTATTAGAATTATTGTAAACACAACAGATACATTTAAAGGTACGTGTTTTCTGCCAAGGGAATCAATCAATCGATCATATTGGATAAAAGTAGATCTATTTTGAGCTTTTGTTTAGGACTGGATATGAGAATTGGTTCTTATTCAGAACCTATTTATTTATTTATTTTAAATGCAAGAATCAAATGATTTTCTTGATCCTCGGTTTCATTAACAGTTTTGAGTGTGCATTCTTCTGATGATGTAGATGAAACATTATACTTTATGTGTACGGTATTTTATGGTATATTTTCATTAACAGAGGAGATTGCTCATACCCCTAGAGATGAAGTTCTGGTTGATATCGATGACAAGGAGCCTCTCATTCCTGGACAGGTATGATCTGTCTTTTTATCTGCAACTTAAAATGTCCTTCTTTTTCTTTAGCTGATTGACTAGGTGACATGTAGTGCTGTATCCAGTTATCTTTGGAAAAATGGCTTTATAGCAGTCATTCTTAACCAGGGGACCTCAGCAAAAATCTAAGGGAGCCTCAAAATGTCATTTAAATGAATAAAATCTAATATCTCCCTGGACATTTTATACATTTGATGATTATACATTTTCCTTTTGCCAAGGTCTGAAACAGTTTATCAGGTACATGTAAAAAATCTTTATCCTTATTCCTTTTCCAGTAAATCAGGAACAACTGGAAAAGTCATGGGGTCTTTGAATATTGTTGTGGACAATGCAGCCAAAAAGTTGAGAACCATTTCTTTATAGCTATGAATACACATTCTTTTTTTTTTCTTGTCTGTTATGATGTTAATCCTCTTGGCTGTTAGTCAGTAGCTCATTGGTCACATAGCTTGGGTTTCTCCAGGTTTCCTTTAGAGCCTTGTTAGAGTATGAGGTATGCTGTCATGGCAAGTTTAAGCACTTCTGAGTATACACACCACTTTATAAGGTCTTCTAGGGGTCGTTTTCTCCATGCCTTTAATGGTGGAATTAAAGTGTGATTCTAGTTGTGAAACATGACAATCACATCCTGTCCATTATAAAGTCTGGGTTACGGCATTGCCCCAGAGGGACAAAATGTCTGTGGCACTAAGAAAGTGAGGCTTTTGTAGACTAGTCAAAGGCTGCCTCTTGAAGGACTGAGAGACACGATTGCAATGGGCATCATAGAATTGCCTTTAATTCAATTAGGTATTAGTAGAAATGCTGTTTCTAAATCTAGTTTGAAATCTTTTACTTGAATGTACTTTTAGACTGTGATTTCTATATGAGATGTAAAATATTGGCCGAACTAGCCTTGTAATGTTGCTATGGTGCCATGTTAGTCAACTTACGGCATAATTGGGGGTGTGTGAGTGATGAAATCATGAATTCAGTAACATGATGGAATACTGTTTGGCACTAGTGTGTACGATGAAGGTTTACACCATCTTGAGACAATGACACGCTTCGCTTTCTGAGAAAAGAGGGGCCAACTTTAATGACGCCTCCTCGAGCTGTCATCAATTCCCTCTCATAACTACGACCTAAAAATACTCCCAAAAAATAAATAAAAACAACATAAAAAATTATCAAGGGGGATTAGGAAAATTGAAGAATTGTTTCCATGTCTCAGCTTTAACCTCTCAGCCTTTATTTGTTCAGTCACTGGAAGAAAAATGAGACTAGAATATCAGATTCGGGCCCGCATGGCCCACTTGGTTTCCTTGGAAATGTATCGTACTCACAAACGGCAGTTTATTTAGGTTTTTGACCTTCCAGCCCGCCTGGCAGTGCTTCCCTGTGGATGTGAGACGTTCTGTTGTATGCAGAGTGGAAAGTGGAATACTTCACGCTTGCCCTTTTGAGCTCAGTTTTATAAGCCCACGCCCAGCTCTAGTTAAGAGTCATTAATGGGGATTTGTATTCTTCTGCACTTGCTACCTTTTCCGTTGATCTAATCTGAGAGCAAGATTCAATTTCTTTTTATTCCACTGTATGCGACAAAGTAATGTTTTTACCTGCAATGTCTTGCCTTAATTTCATCTATTTGTAACCCAATGATGAACCTGAAATGTTATGTAACGTGCACTGTCCTGGACGTCAGTCCAAACTCTCAAGCCGATTCAGATGGCATCATTGGGCACACCATTTGTGGTTTTAATGAAATCAGTTGAATACTCAAGAAATAACCACATGTTTGACTTTGAAAATGTATTGCTGAATACTCAGTAAACATCCCCTCCAGTTCTGGTCCTGATTTCAGATGTCTCTTGACCACTTCACTATGGGCTTGATTTATAAATGTGGATTTGTATGAGGACTGCCATCAAATGGCTTATTTTTGCTAACATAAATAAAAGAGGGACCACAACCGCAGTCATCTGTGGTAGAATCCCCAATAACCCTATTTTTTGTCTATCAGAAATGTTTGATGGAATATAGGAAGTGAAGGAACTGTGGGAAAATGGGTATGTTAACTGTTAATTTTTGTAAAGAAGGGCTATTGTTTCACGGGTTTGCATGCTCATCACATTTTGTTTTTGCTTGAGGCTATAGTTGTTGTTCTTTTGCACATGTAGAACATGCATTTGATTAGCAATTTTGGCAACTCATCTTCTTTTTACGTATTCTGTTTTATACTACGATATGTAGCATTCATAGACATCTCAGGTTCCTCCAGGGTGGTTTTGACATACAGTAGCACGGTCTTTCGTACCGGCCAGCTGCACTGGTTCAGAATAAAGTTTCAGGGGTCTATCGCACTAGAAGGAAAAGCAATTTGATCCCTGAGCCACAATCCCGCATGACTTCTAGCATTCCAGTGGGAGCCTGTGGCTGCTGTGATCCACTCAGGAAAACCAGGAAAAGCCAAAGAGGAAAATATGATCGTCTCTATGCGGCTACTGTTTGGAACCTGATTGCAGTAACTCTGCTCTCACTCTGTGAGATCTGAAAAGAAGATACTAAATATCTCCAATCAATATCCTGTGAACAGTAACTTTTGACTGTTTAAAAACAGAACACAAAAACGTAGCAAAAACATGACAAAGCCTGCATGTTCAAGCTTGCACTCTAAAAAATACTGGGTTGTTTCAACCCAACTGTTGGGTTAAAAAAAGAAAATGTAAACCAATGGTTGGGTTTGTCCATATTTCACTCAAACATGGGTTGAAACAACCCAGCATTTTTTTAGAAGTGCGGTTAAAAATACCTTATCTTTTATCTTGTCTTGTGACTTTGTTTTATGAGAATGATTTCAGTAACCATGTTTTACACAATTAACCAAAAAAATCAGACTCCAAAGTTTCCAAGAGTGCAGAATGCACAAAAATCTTTTTTTAAATAATTTCTTTATCGTATTTAAGCGAGAAAAAAAAAAAACACTCAACCATTCAAAAGTTTGGGGTAAAAACATTTTGTTGTTGTTTTTGTCTCTTATGTTCACCAAGGCTACATTTATTTGTTTAAATATTGTGAAATACAATTACAATTTAAAAATAACTTTAAAATTTTAATATATTTTAAAATGTTTAATTTCTGTAATGACAGCCTTCAGTGTCACATGATCCTTCAGAAATCATTCTAATATGCTGATTTGGTGCACAAGAAAATGTTCTTATTATCAATGTTGAAAACAGCTTTTCAATGTTTTGTGGAAACCATGATGCCCCCCCCCCCCCCCCTTCTGATGAATAGAATGTTCAAAAGAACAGCATTTATTTAAAATAGAAATCTTTTGTAAAAGTATAAATATTTTTACTTTTACTTTTGACTGATTTATTGTATTCTTGCTGAATAAAAGTATTAATAAATAGTATTAAGTATTTCTTTTTTCTTTTTTTTTTTAACTTACTGTCCCAAAACTTTTGAATGGTTTAGTTGTTTTTGTACATTTATTTTGTATGTGCTGATTCAGGTGCCTGAATCGCAGCTGTGATGTTGTCAGGGCTATGTTCAGTGTTCTTGTCTTTTCAATCATATGCTTGTTTCTTGTGTTTCCTTTCAGTTTAAGGCCTAGTCCACACGGACACGGGTATTTTTATAACCGGAGTTTTTCCTCCTGCGTTTTAAAAAAAAATCCCGTCCACACATGCTCGGTTTAAAAGAAATCTCTGCCTACATGAAAATGCAAAAAACACGCTATCAAACGCTGTCAAGAGCATGCCACACCAGCAGGCGGCGATCGTTAAGCCACGTTGGCCAATCAGAAGCCTGAATCAGAAGCAAAAACCCCGGTTTTACTGTCTACACGACAACACTGCAACCGGCGTTTCTGAAAATCCTCACCCTGGCAGGGGTTTTCAAAAATGTGCGGTTTCAGTGACCTGATACTGCGTTTCCGCGTGGACGAACGGCCGAACCGCGTAAAAAAAGTCACGGTTATAAAAATACCCGTGTCCGTGTGGACAAGGCCTAAGTGTTGCTAATTCCCTTGTTAGTTGCCTTAGTTACTAATGAGTTTCACCTGTGTCTAGTTTAGATGCCTTTGTTTGTCCCTTGTATAGCCCTGTTATCTTTAGCGAGTATGTGAATTATGCTGCTCCTGCTGCTGCTTTTCTCCTGTGTGATTCTCTGTGTGGATTAAATAGTACCTGCATCAAGCGTTTTGGATTGGACAATACACAACGTGACAATTGTATAGTCCCACTAAATTATGCTAGATCTTGATAGTCAGTTGCATCCCCCACAGCCTTTAGCACTCATAACTGGCCTCCATGATCGAGAATTGCGACATGCAAATTGCATTCTAGAGACAGCGTGTGCCAGTGGACTGAAATATATTTGGATTTTTTTCTTTATTCCCCCTTAACCATTATAACTTAATATATTCACCTCTAATGCCTTGTATTTTGTGTTTGGTGGTGTACAGAGTGGTACATCAAGCTGGTCTGAACTCCCCTGTGCATTAAATGAAACTCGAACCCCATCATCTCCCCAAAGACTTTACTTTGGCTTGGCCCGGACCCCGATACTATTCCCTAGCGGTCTCATAAAAAATGCTCCCTGGATCAGGTTCGTCACTTAAAGCAGGTTTTTGATGAGGCCAAACACAACCTCATAGGGGAAAGTAACACCAATCCGGTGGCTTTGTGGATTTGCCACGGTTTTGAGTGGGTTAAACGATATACTTCAGAAACAGGGCGCTAAAAGCAAGTGCCCATGTAGAGGAGCTTTGAAGAGGTTTCTGAGGTTAAACTTGAGGGAGAACTACTGAAAAAGGTTTGATTTTGATCCTACGTCTTGGTGGCTTCGCCCAAAGCCCTTTAGACAGCAAGAGAGTCAAACAGCCCTACTAATGTGTGTACTTCAAAATGTTCTGTAATGCAACTCCTCTAGTTGGAGGACAACAGCAAACAAAGCGGCCTGGTCCTAATTAGCTGTTCTACTGAGTAGCTGCATGGAGTCCTCTCTCTTGTTGTATTTATTATGCCCTGGCACTACACAGCAAAAGGCGCTGCGAGGGTTCAGTCCTCCCTCTGATGTGGTAAGTCCTCGTCTTGGGCAACTGCATCCCCCCGCTCCTGGCTGCTCACCACCGGCGCCACAATAACTGCCACCCCCTACCCCCACACCTCCCCTGCTAGGGGTCGACTCTGGGGGAACGAGAGCACTCGATGACAGGCCTTTGCGACCAGGTCCCTGTTTATGAGCAGCCAGTCTGATGGCCTGTTGAGCTACATTTTAGTGACTTTCTTGTAAGAGTCTATTTGAAAATGTTTGCATAGACAGAAGAACTGTCCTTATGTCTTGCTCTTATTAGAACAGTTAGCCAGTTTATTTGATGATGTTTAACATCACATCCAGCATTCTTGATTGTATTTAGATTGCGGTGTAAAAGAGTAAGCTTGATTTCACATAATTTCTGCAGGATGTGGTTGCTGCATGGGAAGACACAGCTCTGGCACGGCTCTGCTGTTTGTAACACCAGCCTACCATAGCGTTGTAATCACCCATACCACGTGCATCAGAATACAGAGGAATCAGGAATGCTTCGGCATGATTAGCATGTGACAGATGCGGTGAGGTAATGCGATCTCCCAGGCTCATCACGATGAGATGTGTAAAATTGCTCTGCATAAAATGCTTTTAGCTAAAGCTGCTGTTTCTCGCAAGACATTTTTGGGTTGGATTACTTCTCATGATATATACATGTAAAAATAAATGATGTATTGTATGTAATGCTTATCACCAATTCACACAAGATATAGACCAATGTTATTGTAGTATTATTTGCATACTAATACATTTTTATTAATATTTTGAATTGGCTTTTATTTTTATATTTTCATTTTAATTCAAATTTAGTTTTTTTATGTTTTTTACATTTATTTATTTATTTATTTATTACTATTTAGGTTTATTTTATTTTTATTTCAGTTTTAGTTTTTATTTATTTCCAGTTGGTAATTTTAGTGCTTCAACTTAAACTAAACAAAATTTATAAATGTGGCCTGAAACTTAAGTTTAAGTAAAACATTTTTCCCCACATTTATTTCAATACTAGTTTTATTTTAAAATAAAGTATTACCCTAATAGAGATAGGTGTGTCACCTATTTATTAACATTAATATTATTAATATTTCTTAACTAACATCTAACTATCACAAAATATATTTAGCTGTGCTACTTAACATTTAAACATGTGCATATTTGGTATTACATAAATTGATTTTGGGTAAATTACAGTAGTGCTTTTGACTTTTTTTATTTTATTAAGAACCAGCTTTATTAGCCAATTATAAGGAAACTGACTTGGTTGGTTCTTCCATTGTGCTTTTGTAAAATAAAGAAAACAAACAGAATGCCGCTTTCTGCCTTTCCGGTTTCCTGAATTTTGTGGAGAGTGTCACAAAAAGGAATTGAAACTCAACATATAGGCTACTAGCAAGCTATTTTTTTTTTTTTTTTTTTTTGCAAGATTGTAGTGTGGATCACCTGTGACTGACTGTATTCGTCTTCTGACTGTATGCACTGAACCAAGACATCCGTACTGTGATCATTCAGGACAAATACATGTACCGTTACACCCCAATTTTGACCCCCGACTTTACCAAACAATTACAATTACAATAAAGCTTTTTATTCTCCATGTAACAGCAGAACTGCTGTTGTTATGTTTTGCATGATATATTATCCTTTTGAGGGGAGCATTTGTTGACATAGATGTAATAAGATTTGCACTTAAATTCTAATAAATGTTTGTCCTGTGCATGTTATTTATTACAACACATTTCATAATGTGTACAGGGACAAACGTCTTTAAAATGATACTGCTACGCTAGGTTATTGTTACTCCTTGGAGAGCTCTCTCCTCAGAATTTAATTATTTTATTCCATTGTTCAATCCGCAAAATGCATTTTCACCCGTGTTGTTTTATGGCTGGCGTGGTCCTTTCGCTGCAACACGTTCCTATTGAAAACAATAGTTCTATTTAGCATCGGGAGGCACAGCGCTGCGGAACATAAATGCGTGTTGTGTTGTGTCTGCTGCTAATTAGCGTTAACGCTTACATTGCAGCATGAACTCATCCTACTGTAGAGTCCCTCATCTGTTAGAGCTATTATTGGGGAAAAAAACCCACTTTTGAGTCCCATCCAGGAAAAACAACAATCCTGGGGTGTCATTCTTCATCGGGGAATCACATTTCATGGTCCTGACCTTGGTAATGATTTATCTATCAGCTAGAAACACAGTCCTGTCTGAGTGCACAAACCGCAGGTTAGAGTCAGAGCGTTCGGTATGGTTGCCATCTGTACCTCATTGACGCTCTCTGTTGCATCTTAGTCTGGGAGTTCCAGACCTGGCGATCCAATCCACTGTCTGCTCTGTAATATATGCTGTCATCTTACTTCATCCATATATGCTGCTGATCTAATGTGTTGCTCTGTTTTCATGTCATTTCTCATTATGCTATAAAAAAAAATCTCATCACAACTATGGCCAGGATTGAACTGCTGGCTGGTAGAGTGTGGTATAACATGTGAGGTTCAGTTAGATTTGTCTTAATAAGGATATTTAATATTATACATTCCAATTACAACCTCAAACATTTATCATTTAAATCTGAAACACTGTTTTGCTTTAGACTTTGAATAGTGAAATTGAAAGATTTGGCTTTCTGAGAAACTATGAGTGCTTCTCTTACTATGATTGCATGTTTTTGGAAGCGTGTTGATTAGCGAATGAAGGGTGTTTACTAACATTAACCAACTAACCAATCCTTCTGGTTTATAACAGGCAGACGGCACCAGCTCTGCCATTATTAACATCTCTCCTTCTCAGTCCAGCCTCCATGTACGTATGTATGATGACATCACCAATTTTCACATCTCTTTCCATCTCTCTGCAACCTTCATTTCATTGTGACTAGGTCATTAAGTGTATAATGCTATGGTTTGAGTCCAGGGTTTCTTTCCCTCACTACGTGTGAAAATAATATTGGATTTTATTTGTCTCTTTATGTGTTTGTGGCTCATGGCATGTCACCTTTATTCAGTCAGAATAGCTGTGACAAAGTCAACAAGGGGAATACACATGCGGTGTGGCTTGTGTTCTGTGTTGCATGCCCTTGGTGTATGACGATGCAAGGACAAGTGACATCACCCAGACCAAGGTCTGACATTTTCATAAAGATTTATACTAAACAATATGACAAAATATTTGTCAAGATGAATTCTCTTAAAACAAGTCTTAATATCAATAAGCCATTGTGCTTCTCGCTTAAAATGTTTAGAGATTTTTTTAAGATGATATTTAAATACTTCACCTCAAAATTCTGTCATTTACTCACTTTATTTTTATTTCAATTTTAGGATTAGTAATTTTAGTACTTTAGTAGTTTATTTCAATTAGTTGCTAAGGCAGCATTTCTAAGGTTTGTTTAAGGTTACGTTTCCACAAATGATTTTGATTAGTTTTAGTTAACAATAACAACACTGATTCCACAGAAAAAAAAGGTTTAGGATGACATTTTTATTTTACTGTGACTTTCTCTGTAAGAATTTTGTACTTTATTTCAGCGCATTCTCATACCCAAATCGTCACTTTTTCGTCACTTTCTGACATTCGTCAATATCCGACGCACAAAGCACCCTTTAGCGTCCATATGAGACGCATAACCCTACCACAGACCTAAACCTACCCATAACCGAAGCGTCTCATATTGACGCCAAGGATGCTTTGTGCGTCGGATATTGACGAATGTCAGAAAGTGACGAATTGGGTATGAGAATGTGTTGTTTATTTTGTAGAGCTAAAGTGAAAAATCAAGCATTCAGCTGTCTGAGGCCCTTTTCTTCTCTAGCATGATAATGCCTCACTGCACAAAGTGAGGTCCATATGGTTTGCTGAGTTTGTCGAGAAAGAACCTGACTGGCCTATACAGAGTCCAGACCTGAACCCCACTTGTTTTGGGATGAATTGGAACTCCAAATTAGTCAGCCCCCATTGTTCAACATCGGTGCCTGACCTCCCCGAGGCTCTTGTGCAAATTCCTGCAGCCATGTTCCACATCATTCCCACAGCATGTTCCAAGCCTTCTCAAATGATTGAAAGCTATTATAGCTGCAAAGGGAAGACAAACGTCCCGTCAATACCCATAGTTTTGAAATTAAATGCTCAGACAAGCTCATATGGGTGTGGTGTTAGGGAGTCCACATACTTCTGACCATAAAGTGTATTTCAAAATGATATTTACACCAGTCTAATTAGGTTAACGGATGCCTCTAATCATGAAGATCTGCATGATCTAGTTGGCTTTGTGAGTTGTTACTCTAGGTTTCTAACTCAATGAAGGATTTTGTACATGTGACTGACTGCAGGAACTTTGGGTGACAGACCCATTTATTTTATGGTATATTGTTCTTTATTTATTTCTGAGGCAAAGCTAATTTGCCCTCATATTTGTCTTCGCTTTTTGTTACGCTTCAGATTGGTTGCAGAACACGAATCCTGTTTTGTGTTAAGATCAAGGAGACTTATTGAATTCAAACTATTCTTTTTTCTGCACTTTCTCCAACAAAGAAAAGTCAGGATCATGAATGAGGGACATAGAAATGAGAAGCAAGCATATAGGAGAAAGGTGTGTTCTGTCATCTTCTTAGGCCCATCTACTCTTGGAAGTCATGCAGGTCTTAGTGTGGTCCAATTTGTTTCTAGTCAAATGATCTCCACAGCTTTGGGGCTTTAGTTCTAGTCCTTATGACTACATTACACCAGGCTAAGACTAAGCAGAATCCTTTGATACCACTTCTTGTTTATATCACACTCTAAATGTAGTACTCTTTGCCTCCTCTTGCCAAGACATAGAGGTTTCTTTTTTTGCAAACAAAGATATTTATTTTATTAGAAAACATTAAAACCAGATGATCAAAAATCCAAATTTTCTCTCTCACCAGAGCCAAAGTAAATAGGGCTGTTAAAAGATTCCCAGTGCATTTCCCCTCATTGCCAAATGTCAAGAACAGAAAGAAAAAGAATGAGTGAAAGGAAGAGAAAGAGAGAGGGACGAAAAATGTGTATTCAATCAGTTTTCAACTAATGAAATTTTGAAGATGCAGACTATGAGCTTGTCCTGTCCTGTTGCTTTCAGGAGGGAGAGAGAAAAGATGGTGAGGAGAGCCGTTCATCACACTTTTTCCTAATTGAGATTTGTTTCGCTATTTTGAGGTCTTGTAATTCAGGGATTTTCAAACTGGGGTCTGGGATCCACAAAAGGGTACCAGAGGCTCTGGAAAATATTTAACATAAAACATTTACTTTTACATTTAATCATTTAGCAGACACTTTTATCCAAAGCGACTTACAAATGAGGAGAGCAATCAAAAACGCAATCAAACCAACAATAGGGCAACAATATAAGTGTTGTGACTATTCCCAGTTTTTTTTTTTTTTTTATAGATATAGAATCGCAAGTGTTAGTATTAATGGGTGAAGTGTTGGCTTTGAGATAGGCAGGTCATTCCACCAACATGGAACAGTCAAGGTGTCTTTGGAGAGGCTCAAAATCAAGAGATATATATTACAACGTGTTTTTAGGGCTGTCAAAGTTTACATAACTTAAAGTATTTATTAAATATGTTTAATGCAAAAAATAACTACTGCTTTGGAGCGATGTTTTTGTGAGAAGCGGATAGAAAAAGAGATGCACTCTCAGCTTAATACAAAGTAAATATTTTCCAGATTCTATTCTATTCTATTCTATTCTATTCTATTCTATTCTATTCTATTCTATTCTATTCTATTCTATTCTATTCTATTCTATTCTATTCTATTCTTTGTGAGAACTGTCATGCACATAGGTCTGCCCCGTGATGGTGCAGTGTTTGCTAAAGTCTTTGCCAAGCCTTCAGACACTGCAGAGGACAAATAGTATTTCAACAGTTTTGCCAGTTTTTTTTGGTCTTAGCAGTTGACATCCAAAACGCATCAGTAGTTTTGAGAGGAGAAAAAGAAACATGCCGAACTGTGGTTGCTCATAAAATGGAATATTGGTTGGTGGCTTCATTTTCTTCAGACCATGCAAATATGCTGGAGGTTATTTGAAAGACTGCCTTGACTCTGCTGAAATGTGCAGACAGTGAAGGAATACAGCACACTTCTTAGTGAACAAGAGATGCCCAAAACCAAAATAAATTCAGTTATAAATGTATACTTGCATTGAAAAGTCCCTTTAGGTCTATCCAACTTCCTGGTTGAGAAGGCCGGCATTGGTGTAATATTGATGTGATATTGTGGATGCTAAATACAATTATGTTTTCACATATTTATTATTCACATTTACATGCATATATACTCTTATCCAAAGCAACTTACAGAAGAGGGACATGCAATTCGTCACAAAGCCAAATATATTCATAGTTTATTTGAAAGTAAGACTAGGAAACAAGCTAGACCAGGCCGGTTGCATAAACTGCTTAGACTAGTCTTATAAGTTAGTCATCTCATTTTTTTTCAAGACGGGTCAAATTTTTTAAAAGTCAGTTACATAAAAAAGTTGAATGGTCTAATTTAAATCTGAAAAGTAAGACTGATTAGCCCTAACTAAATGCTAGTTGGTCAGACTAGTTCTTAAGACCAGTCTTAACTTAGTGGCTATATGTTTATGCAACTGGCAGAGATGAAAGGCAAAGAATAGGAATCGTGCGTGTGTGTAAGTGCCTTATAGTTATTAGTGAGAGTGACAACTGCATTTTGGAACAGAACTTTCACCCTTTTTCAGGATTTTTTAATGTATTTTTTCATGTGGTAACAGCCTTATGGAACACGGAGGGATAATCACTGAACCAACTTCGGTCTGTGTCAGCGCCAGCGCCAGTTATGTCATTTATGTCACCTTACCTTACTCTACGGAAGTAGTAGGTCACCCAGGTACTTTTTGCCTACTGTTTTATTAATATGGACATAACTCTCTTTTCACACACTGTTTTTTGCCTTCTATATTGTAGGAAAGTAAATACTAGTAAATACGGCAGTCATCCTCAAACAATGACTTTGTGAATGTAGCCTAAACAGACTAGTGAAGTTTTGCTAGTAAACAGCATGGCTATATACTCCACCAGGCAGAACAGGACAGAAGTGTACAGTACTTTTCAGAATGTATACTGTATAGTATGTATGCTATATGAATATGTAGCTTCTACTGCACTCCATCACAACATTCATGAAAAATGGACTGAATTGTAAAGTTGTGGAATAAACTTTACCTGCTTTAGAACCTACAGGTTTCCACCAACTCCATGTTGCAAATTCCTGAAGCCATGTTGGATACTGTTTATATTTCTGAATGAGCCGTCAATCAAAACACATGGAATGTCTGTACTGTGTATTTAAACGTCTGTTCAGTGCTCAATTATTACCAACTTTATTTGGTTATTTTTCATCACTAGTGCACACAAGCATTTTTAGACCCAAAGCTAACACTACCAGTGCTCTGCATTAACCTTTACCTCAGGAATTGAGAATGTTTGCAACCATTTTAACAGGTTTTGCATGAATTAATTTTTGGAGGAGCAGTGAAGTTCCCTGTTTTCCCTCTGCCTTTCCGACCACCCTGTTTCAGGTACCAATCCACCCTGGGACATAGCAACCAATATAAATACTCTCATTTTCATAAATTTTGAAGTTCCTAATGTCTGAAATCATATCATACACTTAACATTATCTTTTCATCTGTGTAACATCTCTTTCGACAGTGCGTTTCCATTTTTTTGCGAGCATGCACGCACATATACACCCAGGTTTATATGGAGCAGTACTTATTTTAATAATACCCCTAAGCCCTAAAACCTTTGGATAGAGTATAGAATAACTAAACACATACATCTGGTGCACTCGAAGTGTCTGGGTGACCAGACGCACATGCACGCACACACATTACACATCATTTCAGAGGCAAAATGGAACATTATTTCCTTGGTCACATGCGATCCGATTAACACAAACTTGCGCACAAACACCTAAGACGCACACACAGTAACTCGGATGGAAACATGGCTGTCACGGCATCCGTAGGCTCCGCTTTAATAGCTCTGTCAGACAAAGAGAGGAGACATGTGGCAGTACTATGAAAAGCACCATTCAGGGCCGTTAGACTGCCGCACAGCCAGGCCAACTCAGCTTAAGTGATTCTGAAGGCAGCTTCACAATACACTGCAGATACTTACTGCACACCCAGTCCCATTGACCCCGTGTGCAGCCTCTGGGTAGACGCAGGAGACACTCCCCCGAAAAACGTTCCCTTCATGTTACCTTCACCTTCCTGCTCATCTCTCTGACGCTCTAATCTCTCATTCTCTCTGTGGATTACCAGTGTTGTTGAGTCATTTAATACTCTCCTTTGTTATGTTGACTTGAAATTATTGCATAAATTTACGTTCTTTTCAGAATCTCTGACCTGAGACCAAAATTTCTAACTCTAACTTCTAGAGCTTTCAGGTTACAGCCCTTCAGCCTATTTTGACTACTGTGTCTTTTGTAAATGATTGTACTTACTATTTTTTTTTAAATTTGACTAATTTTTCCAAACACGGCATAGTCCTTTAACCTGTTCTGACTTCAGGTTACGCACATGTGGTGCACACGTCTCTTCTGTAAACAAAAAAAACAAAACAAAAAAACAAAACAAAAAAAAAAAAAAAAAAATTTTTTTACGGAGTCTCACATTTTATGAGCAATTCTGGAGCTTTGTTTTGTGACACTTCTCATCTTACTATCTCCCCGGAAATATTACTGGCTTGTTTTTTATAGGATTGTTTATTTGCAAGTACTATAGCTTTATTAGGATCTTCTAAGTTATTACGAGTAAAATACACTACCATTTAAGAGTGTGGAGTCAGCAAGGACACATTAAGTTGATCAAAAGTGACAGTAAAGGTTTAAAGGCATTTCTGTCATAATGAGTCTGAGTGTTTTGCATGGTAATTAATATGACAATATTGATATGTTTGGTCTTGGCGGAATCTGCTTCGCTGCTGCTGCTGTTGGTTATTGCTGCTGCTGCTGCTGCAGAGAAAGTACGGGAGTTGCTACTGCCGATACATACATGTATACATAACACGCTGCTGTGAGCAAGTAAGACATGCTGCTGCTGTACAATATAGCGTAGATGAATTGCACTTGGCAGATCTATACAAGTGGAGCTGGGGAAGGTGGAGGGTTTCTGTAAGCGCGCCATTGCTGACCACGAATTTGAAGGTTGAGCAGCAAGCTCATTGGCTACTGATACACCAGGAACCAATCAGCGGTGCCCTATAGAGTGATTGCAAGCAGACTGAGTTAAGGACTAATAAGCCTGCGCCATCTAGAGTTTCATGACAGAACTTTGTATTTATAATGTTACTAAATGTTTCTATTTCAAATAAAGTTTTTTTTTGTTGTTGTTCATCATTAACATGAATAAATAAAAAAATCCTAAAATAAAAGTATCATGATTTCCACAAAAATATTGTGCAGCACAACTGTTTTCAACATTGATGATAATAATAAGAAATGTTTCTTGAGCACCAAATATGCATATTAGAAGGATTTCTGAAGGATCGTGTGAAGACTGGAGTAATGATGCTGAAAATGCAGCTTTGCTATCACAGGAATTAATTAATTTGAAAATATTTTGAAATTTAAAAGTTATTTTAGATTTAGAATATATTTTTTTAATTTTAAATTTAGAAATATTATTGTTTTGATCTGTTTTTGATATTATAAATGCATCAAAAACATCAAAAAACAATACTGACAGAAACTTTTTTATTTCTTCTCATTTATTTTTATTTTAGAAGACTGAATGATTAACTGTATTAATGAAAGATTTCATTCAGAGTTTGTCACACATAATCATGTAGCCTATATGACACACTCTGACACGAGTACACGCACATTCCTTGGCACGGCAGTGGCATGTGGGTTAATTAAACAACACTGTCGGCCCCCCCTGCCTGGCCACCAAAATGCACGCCACTCCGCCACACTCCCCAACCACTAAGACGAGGAAAAAACCCAGCATATCCCGGCATTGCTCCATCACTACTGTTTTTCCTCTCTCATCATAAAAGTTTAAAAGAACGATGGAAGCGAAACTTGAAGTCTCTCCTCAGGGTGAGTTGAAACTGGCCTTTTAGAAGAGAGAGAAGTGTGTGTGGGTGCAGCTAATGGAGGGATCTCTTCCAAACACACTGTGTTTTATGCCACGGTGGGTCAGTCTGTCTTTCATCCATCTGTCAAACACACACACACACATGTATTTGCATAAGACTCACATCATAATCTGACTACATTTTTGTGTCTTGTTTTGAGGCAGCGTCAATTGTAGAGGGTGTTGTCCTCATTAACAACACTCTTTTGTCTTTTGGTTGGTGGGAACTGCCTGATTGTACCTTTTTGAAAAACTTTCCATGTGGAATGAGTGAGTGTTGGCGAGACTTGCAGTATCAGTGGCGATTAGCACATCAAATTGCAGCAGAACATCAGCGCTCCTGATTCATACCCGTGAAAGTACCAGAAAAATGACAATATGAGCTCTTTCTTTCTAGTTTCATTTGATATGCTTAAATTACCATCATTACAGCAGATGAATGATTTATCAGTCACTTATGGAAAAGATTAAGTTATGGAAAGGGTTGTTTCCACTGGTCGTTTGGTCTGTGGATGGTGTCACTGTCACTCATGCATGTTTCTGCTTAAAATGTTTTGACATTTGAAGATATTTTCTCTTGACCCTTTTTCATTCTTCACTTTTTCTAACCTTGTCTTATTGTTTGTGTTGAATTTGTCGGACATGCTTTAGATGGGGCAGTGGGTAAGTTAAGGCCTTCATTGCTTTCAGACTAGACGTTCCTATTCATGAAATTAGTGATTTAATTAAGCAAGGGTCTATTGAATGAGGGATGTGGGGTCAGATATGCATAGACCCTCCTTGCTTGTAATGCTTCAATCTTCCTGTTCTCTTATTTTCTTCATCTGTGTCTACAGCAGGATGAATTTATGGACTGGTGGAGCAAGTTTTATGCCTCCACAGGTGAGAGGAACAAGTGTGGAAGTTATATGGAGAAGGGCTTCGATACACTGCAGGTAAGGCATCACAGTAATGTTGTCCCTCATGTTGTTCTAAATGCGTATGACTGACTTTCTTTCATACTTCTGCAGAACACAAAATAAGTTTTTTTTTCATACATTGAAAGTCAATGGGACCCAAAACAACATTAGACCCCCCAAAAAACACTAAAAGGCTTTTCACACTGCACTTAACCCTGGGGTATAAGTGTTCTAAACTCTACTTTTAACCCAGGGCATACTGTAGAACGTTTCACACTTGTAATTAAGAAGCGGGGTTGGCACTGCTTTTGACCTGGGGTTACGAAACTCCGGAGCCGGGTGAGCACCACTTTTGCAGTGGTAACTCACTCTGTGGTGCCAAACTTGTTCAGTGTGAAGCAATGCTATGTTAGAATGTCACAGCTAGAAACTGTGATTGCATGCCAAATTGCATGCCTCATATTCACATGCGTTGGATAATATTAGTCACAGAAACACTGTGTTGTTTCAATATTTGAGGGGAAACATGTTTTATTCTTAATTCTGTAGTCCAAAAAGTCTAATTTGGGAAAAACTTGATATAGGTCAATATATACAGGGCACAGGGCAATATATACACAATGCTAGAGCCTTTATTTAAACAGGTCACATAGGCTATTGTGTTCCTCCAATCAATGACTCTGACACTGCAAATATGCAGATAAGAACGTTAACCCAGTGTGAAACGTCACCTCATGAGGACCCAGGATTATTTTTTAACCCTGGATAAGGTATGAGTGTGAGACGTAAAAAGTAACCCAGGATTGTATTTTCCCAGGGTTTAGAATGGAAAAAGCCCTTAAGACTTATATATAGAGAGAGTTTTATATATATTTATATATAACTTTCAATGTGGGAGGAACTATCCTCTTGAAGAACCAGTTCATGGTTTTCTACAGAGCTAGAGAATAAAAAGTTCTTTGTGGAACTTGAAGGAATAATTCACCCAAAAATGAACATTTTGTCATTGTTTATTCATGCTCATGTCTTCCCACTGGCACGTCTAACATGATCCCAGCGGTATGAAATCTGTACATGGAGATTAACAGCAAAAGTTCATCATAACTATAGTGACATTATCAGTGCCCAAGCAAAACCAACACAAGGATGCCAGAATCCGAGGTTGCAGAAACATCAGCTCCACACACAGCCGAACTTCAAAGCCCTGCGGTCTCCCTAGGGAGTGCATATGCCTACTTTCAAATGCTCACTCACCCCGACTCCAGTCCACTCCAGCCCACTTCCCACAAGCGTATCCATTTATAATAGAGCCAGTGGCTGCCAGATTCCCAACTTTTCCGATGAATTCATGTCGGGGTTGCCGCAGGGGGATAACCAAGTGCAGACAAGGGCTCCGTTACTGACGTCATCGAGCCGTTTTCCCCCCAGCCCACACCTCCCTATCATCCCTCGATCTCTGGCCGGTTTGTCAGCGATCTCCCCTGTCACCACATTCTCTCTCTACTTGCCTTAGCCACTCTTTCCAACCTTTCCAATCTATAACGTGTCCGTTAGTCATCTGGCAGGGGCCTCGGGTCTCAGGGCTACCTGCGAGGAACGGGCCCAGTTGTTGGCTGCCACCGTGTGAGACTGTCCCACGCACCGGGAGGAGCGGCAGACAAAAACACTTTCCCTTAAACTGCTGAGATGAGCTGTTATTTTGGGCTTATGGTGCCTGAGGGACAGATTGAAGGCAGGGAAAGAGCAAAAGAGACTGGGAGAGGGTTTCATGTGTTGTGTGTCGTGTCACACGTTCAGGGACCGGGCCTGAGTGAGTCAACTAGAAAAACAGATCGACTCGCTTACGAGGATTCCTTCATACTTTTGTCACTAAGTTGTCTCCTGGGTGGCCGTTTGGTTGGAGAGTTGTGCGCAGCTAGTTAAAAGTTGTGTAATGTCACGGCAAAGCATATTTTCCTTGGGCACAAATCGTTTTTGCGCATTTTATTGGAGTTTTTAAACATTCTCATAATCAGGAATTTCCAGATCTTTTTGCATTAATGGTGCATTTGAGGTAGTTTGACTTGTGCCTGAAATGTTAAACCCACAATTAAAAATCCCAGAGTCCAAGATTCTTTAAAGAAAACTGCTTTGGCAAGACAAACAATGGATGTCTTGTATATAGCATGTGTCCTTTCAGCCCTTTGAGTTGATTGAAGATCTGCATGCAAATCACAAAAATACACATTCTCCTGTGCTTCCTTTCTCAGGTGTATGACAGAGAACTGGAGAAAACGGAAGGCTTTGAGAAGTTTGCTGATTTCTGTCAAACCTTTAAACTTTACCGTGGAAGAACCCAGAATGAGAGTGAAGACCCTTCTGTTGTTGGAGAGTTCAAGGTAGGGTCATTATAACATCTCAGTTATAACTATCAGCTGTCTGATATCACATGTGCTCTCATTCAGTCTTCAAGAGGGAAAACATTCAGGCGTCGCCAGATGAAGCAAGGGATGGGTGTTGATGCTTATTAGCTGAGCTAATACAAATCATTGAATCAGGCCTTCTATTTAACAGATCACATACTTGCATCTGGCAGGTTCAGCTTGTTCTTTGTCAAATTTACCTTTGAATAATTTGTTTAATTATTAATTATTAATCATTTAGAGCGTTCTGCAACAGAGAGTCTCGTGCCATTCTTTTGGTGAACTGTGAACTCCCAGAATGTGTCTCCTTGCCTTCTTTACAGACACTGCTTCTTAAATACAGAGGTTCTTCAATAGTTCTTTGTAGGACCTATAGGTAACCCTAACCTTAACCCTCTTATAAAGAATCATGTTATGTTGTACAGGGTTCTTGGGGTGGCTATATGGTTTTATTGGAGATTAAAATTTTCTTGAAGACACATTCTGGGTTCCTCAGGTCATTGTACTGGTTTATGTGTTCTTTAAAGCACCAGTACATTGATAGTTTCTGAAGAACTAAAGAATATATATATATATATATATATATATATATATATATATATAATTTTTTTTTTTTTTTTTTTTTTTTTTTTTTTTGTGAAACTTAAAAATTATTATAATTTTTTTGTTTAACACTTGTACAAAATATAATTCACACAAAAATGTAAAATTTGTCAACATGGCATGTCTTCTGTGGAAAACATTTGGTCATGTTTTACATAATTTCAGACGTTTTAGTAATAGTTATATACTATTACTAGTAAGTAAAGTTTATTTATATATATTTATTGTTATTTGCTTTTATTTGTATATTTTCAGTTTTTTCATGTAATATTTATATTGTATTTAAGCTCCATTTCAATTAATGAAAAGTTTTAGTTAACAATATAACACATATTACACCCTTTTCCCCATACATCAAAAATAGATATATCACTTATACTAGCAACAAACAAAAAACAAAACAAAAAAATCCCACAAAAGTAGTCCATATAACTTTCACAAGTTATATACTATACAAAAAAAGTCTTCTGAAGATAGCTTGCAATATTTTTGTGTCAAAACCAAACAAGTAAAAGTCATTGTTCCCTTTGGCTGTTACTCTCAAATCTCATTTGAAGTTGGGTTTTTTTTCCAGTCCTGTTGAAATCTGTGTTGTGATCGGTCATATGACATGCAAGAGCCAACAAAAAGAATATAGTCTATAATATTGGATAGAAACGTTTGGTTTTGTAAATGATTTTTTTTTTATTAAATGATTTTCATTTTTTGGTGCACCTTTAAAAATACTCTCCTATGGCATCTGGCATATGGCTTTAAAACCCATTTTGATTCTAATGGGAACCTCTAATTTGAAGAGTGTAGATGCTTTTTCATGGTTTATTTGGATTACAACTGGTTTAGTTCTAGTAGGATTTGAGGGAACTAAATTTGAGGGATTAAAGTGTAATTTGAGGTCTGTCTGGAGGCCCCAGACTGCAGGTCTCCAGAAAAAAGTAAAACTAAATTGCACCATGAGTTACACTGACTCCTGTCCCGTCCTCCTTCAGGGTTCATTTAAGATCTATCCATTGCCTGACGATCCTTCGATGTCTGTACCCCCACGTCGGTTCTCCAAGCTCCCCCCGAACGGAATAGAGGAGTGCCTGGTACGCGTCTACATCATCCAGGCCTATGGCTTACAGCCCAAAGATGCCAATGGCAAGGTAGGTACAACACAACCAAAATACATGAAAAAGGAAAGGAACATGCTAACTAGCCATTTGCTTTTCAGTGTCCTTGTATACGGATCAGGGTTGGGAGAGTTTGTTTCAACAGCCCTTGTATTTTCAGTAGATGCATTCACAAATCTTTGTAGTTTTTTTGTCAGTCAGACGAGCCCTTTGTGAAGCCTCTGCAGTGCCAGAGTCATAAGAGAGCCGAGAAATTGCTTTATGAAAACATGGAGCCACCCTTTTACCCACAACCATAAACTCTCAATCGCTGCCCGAGACCTGGCCAACACGCCACCACCGCTGGCCCTGCGTCAGATGGGCTTTCCCTTCATTAGTTGCGAATATGCTAAGATGACGTCCTTTCATCACCTACTCAGGCCAGGAGTTATGATATGGAACATTTCACACATGTACTCGCTGCCTATGAAACACGCACTGATCACAGAGATTTGATGCTTTTTTCCACCGCGAGAGCAAAGAGCCCCTGTTTTAAGTACAAAAAGAGGGAGTGCTGTTTTGGATATTGTTGCTTATAGTATATATGTGTGAGTATGTGGCTATGTTAACACATACTAACAAGCACTTCTTGTTTTTTCTTAGTGTGACCCCTATGTTAAGATCACACTTGGCAAGAAATCAGTCGATGACCACGACAATTACATACCCTGTACTTTGGACCCCGTCTTTGGAAAGTGAGTATCTCTCTTTTTTCTCTCTCTTTCTTTCTGTGTCTTTGAACAGATTCTCTCACACACACACATAGAAACACGTCATGGCAAGGATTGATTATACCAGCAGGGGTCGCCACACTCATAATAATGATGACCCCCCTAATTTAAAAAGTCTTGATGTCGGATACGTGCAAGAAGGAAAGTGATCTGGTGGATAAATGATACAGAGACAGAATACGAAGCATGTGGATGACTACCTTGGAGAACTTTTAAGCAAAATAATTTCTGACTAAAGGAATTATTCAAAGATTGAAATGTGTGTCTTTTGCTTCTCATTTAGGATGTTTGAGCTGACGTGTTCTCTGCCTCTTGAGAAGGACCTAAAGATCATGCTGTATGATTATGACATGGTCAGTAAAGATGAGAAAATCGGAGAGACCGTCATTGATTTGGAGAATCGCTTCTTGTCGCGCCATGGCGCTCGCTGCGGGCTGCCACAGTCCTACTGTCTGTAAGAAATGCCTCTGTCTCTCATCCTATTTCCTTTTACCTCACAGTTATTAGTAGTCATTATGAAAACTGTAAAGAACAGGTAGTTAATGTTTAAGCCATGATGGAGCCATGACCTAGCCTTTGACCTTTGAATCCCATCGGATTCAGTCATATTCTGATCCTGTCTTTCATCTTCTCTGACCCTGCTTAAACCAGTCTAAGATGGTTAGCTGGTTTTCTAGCCTGGCCAAGCTGTTAAGACTAGTCTGTTATGCTGGACAACCAGCTAAACAAGTTGAAGCCAGTTTCCCCAAGCTGTCTACCTGCGAAGACCAGTAAAGCACCTTTTTATTATTATTATTATTATTTAAATTGAGTTGAATCCTGTATCATGTTGTGATCCTGCTTGGGCAATCTGGTTTTTGACTTGTTCAGGTAACACAGTCTGATTTTATTTTTCCCCAAATTACATAATTTTTTATTTATATTTTTAATTTTAATAAAATTAGTTATATTAATTATAAGAATTGCATATTTTGTTTTACTTTATTTATTATTTTATGTACTTATGCATTTTTTATTATTTTAATTTATTATTGTATTTATTTATTTTAAATATGTAATGCATATTTTCCATTTTGCAGAGCCATGCTGTCTCATATAGCTTATTTAATGGGGTGTTCGGCAAAATCATACCAGCCTGAACAGCTTGGCCTGGCTAGGAGACCAGCTAACCACCTTATTTTATTTATTTATTTTGTTACCAGAGTAATCATCTCCTAAATGTAAAAAAAAAAAAACACACAAAAAAAAAACAATTCAAGTTTTGAGTAACTGTTGGCCGTCACAACTGTGATAACACATTCTGCTCAGAAACACCCTTGGTTTTTCATCATAAATGAACTCTTTATGTTTCTGTCCTGACTCTAGGTCGGGAGTTAACCAGTGGCGAGATCAGCTAAAACCATCCCAGTTACTTCATCGTTTGTGCGAGAGGCGAAACTACAAACTGCCCATCTACAAGCAGGATAGAGTCTATTTCAGAGGACAGGAGTACACCATCGCAGACCTTGGTCAGTGTCCTAAACACACACTCCAAGTAGACCTAGTTTCCTACCAGTGAATTTAATGTTCATGATGTTTGATCGTTAATTCTGCGATTGTCATTCCCAAAGAGCGGCTTCTTAGAGAATTGTGCGCAGCAATGCACGTGAACGCGTACGTACGAATAAACACGGGCATCACGACCTATCAAACCCGCCGGCTGGACGGCGAAAAAAGAAAGTGGAAGTCTTTTCTTTGGAGCTGCTGAAAGCATTAGTCACGAGTAAGAGCTAATCAAAGCAGCAGCCTGACTCCATCACATCTTCCGTCATTAAAAAAAGTGAGCCGAGCACGAGATCGGCTGCGGTTCTGTGAAAACACTGACAGAAAAAGAATAACGATATATGTCTCGGCTTGTGCCATACATCATATCTTTGTGTGTGGGATCACAGAGCTGTCGGGGAGGCCGCTTGGCTGTTCTTGCTCGGGCGCTATGAGCGGAAAGAATGAGTTGTTCCTCTGTGTGAAGAAAAACAAGTGCGATATTGTAAAGACGAAGGACTTGTGTAAACATACAGCACCTCTGACATAGTCATTCATTCACAGCAAATATATCACTCCTTGCCACAGCAACCTGACGTCCCCTCCTGTTTTAAAGTGTGCCCCTGGGATGACAATGCTAGCTAATGCTAGTTCACCATTAGGTGTGTATTATGTTGATCAGATCCTCCCAACACTTCTGGTTTGACCTCTAAAGTCCCATGGCTGTCTTTCTACCACTCAGATGTAACACAAGGCCTACAGAAAGCCAAGCTCTCCAGCCATTTTCCCTTCCATGATGCTTTGGGATGAGGCCGGCTTCAGATTTATGGGGAACTAGCATATAAGCTTGTTCAGCCAAGGTCAACACTGTGGCGGACTTCTCAGCCTCCTGCTCCCGTGTCTTGCCGCGGAGGAATACTACATATTTTTGTTTGGCCCACGTAACTGCGGCAACCCGCGCGTCAAAGCAATTATCAGGTGGCCGTTTCAGGCATCCAACTTAATGGCAGAAATGATCTTCCTCCACTTCAGTCTTTTTCCTCTTTTCTCCACACTCCGACCATGTTTCCCTCAGGGACATGACACAGGGTTTCAAACCATAAACTCAACAGTGGACGTTTATTTTTTTTCTTCTTTCGCTCTCTCTTTTTGCTTTTTGAAAGGGGAAACTCTCTTCTTAGATCAACAGCAATGAAATCAACGCATCATCTGAGAAAAGGGGAAAGATAAACATTTCCGACTATTTAAGTGGAATGCTTCATGAATGTTGGCTCTTTTCTGCTCTCGGTTATGACTTCATAAAACCCAATGCCCAAATGTTCTTCATATCAAATCAGAGGTTAAATAGTGGTTCCATTTCATGGTTTTAATGGAAAATAACATTATGATGAATCTTCCTTATAACTTAAACAATTTTAAGCTAAAAAAAAAAAAAAATGTGGGACCTTCTGCGTCAATGTGAATATAATCTACAATGGCCTTATGGTTGACTACATTTGGCCCTCAGATGAAGGGAAACCTCTAAACCCTAACCTGGGACCAGTGTTGGAGCGTCTAGCTCTGTTGGTGTTGAGAAGGCAGGGTCTGGTGCCTGAACATGTAGAGACTCGACCCCTCTACAGCCCCCTGCAGCCAGATATAGAACAGGTAACAGTCTCATATTCTTATTACAAAAAAAGTTATATATTAAATAATATATTAAAACTGGAATTATTATTTATATTTATGATTTTATATTGATGTAATTATTATTTTATTATTATTTTTATTTTTCATGTTTTTTACGAGTTGGCCTGTCAGTCTTCAAGGAGTTGTTTTATTTTCCAACACACAGGGGCGGTTACAGATGTGGGTGGACCTGTTCCCTAAATCTTTAGGTCCACCAGGACCTCCCTTTAACATCACACCACGCAAAGCTAAAAAGTAAACGCATCGCTTTTGTTTAATATCTATCATTTTGTCTCGAAACACATCCAGAAGCATAACATGTCAATGTTTTCTGCTCCCATAGGTTCTTCCTGCGCTGTATTATATGGAACACAAGCGATGTTATCTTGGATGATGTCAGTGTTTCTGGGGAGAAGATGAGTGACATTTATGTGAAAGGGTACATCTGGGTGTCATAAATGGGTTGTTGGGTTTGTGTATATGAGCTCTGGTTAGATTAAGTTGTTATTGTTTCCCATGTCATGGGCCTGTTGCTTGTCTGTTGCCACTGTGACCAATAGTAACAACGGCATGCAAAAATTATCGATCAGTAGCTACAAACACACAGTTGCAAGGCAACCGTAGACCCTAGCTGTAGGTCAATTACAGCTAAGCTGCATTGTATTCTAATGTGTTGGAAATGATGTGTCGGGTAATTGCGAATTGTTCTTTTTTCAATCCTAGCTGGATGCACGGCCACGAAGAGAACAAGCAGAAAACAGACGTGCACTATCGGTCGCTGGGAGGTGAAGGCAACTTTAATTGGCGGTTCCTCTACCCCTTCCACTATTTACCTGCAGAACAGCTCTGCACCATTGATAAGAAGGTGAGGTGTGATCTAGGCTTAGTGGAAACAAAGAACAAGTGAGAAAGAAATGAAAGGGAAACTCAAACCCTGTCAGCATTTATATCCCAAAATCTTCTGCCTTGATTGAATCTGAATAGGTGATCCGCAGGTCACCCTGCGTGATTTGCAGAGGTTTTGTCTAACGCCCACATTTTGAAGGATATCACTGCAGTTGGCAGGTGTTTAATGCAATGTTTCAAACCCAGATATGTTGCTGGCTGCATCTGGCACGCTTCCACTTACCAAACGTGGTACATGAACATCTTGTAATAGCAAGACAGTCCAGACTTCAGCCAAGCCAGCTCAGGGAAAACAGCTGTGATGGACAAGGCACTTAAAGTGAGGTTTTGGCAGGCAAGAGATCAGTTATAGTAAGATTGAAGATAGCGGTTCCACCCATTAAACTGAGGGTGGCCCGCAACAGCTGTCAAACGATAGATCCGCTTTGGCTGAGCTTTGTTGGAAGCAACACACAATAGAACCGATACATGGTGAAACGGATTCTCTTGCATGAAACACGGCTCTCAGTGATAATTGGAAGTGATTCCTTATTTGCAGTGTTTGTTTTGATGGAGTTGTATGCGGTTGTCAGGCAGGATGTGCAAACCGACGGGGCCTATTTACCGATGAACGGCAGCAGTTCAGCTCTGTGAAGCGGGAGTTCATTATCCTCCATGTGTTTGTCCACACATCCATCACGGGTACAGTACAGTAGGAATGCTGTCACGCAGATGGAATCCTGTCTGGCGGTGGGGTGCAGAATCAGGGCTGTAGCGGGAGTCGCTAACACTGTTTTCTGACTGGGACGTTTCTGTCGCTCTCGGTGGCTCTCACTCTCTCTCTGTCTCTCACCCTCTCTCTAATTCTGCTTCGCATATTCACGCCATCATTTCCTCGCTCTGTCTTTATCAGTCTTGGTCTGTCAGTTTATTTCTGCTTCTCTGTTTCTCCTAGAGGTGGTGTAGCTCATTTCTAGGGCTGGTAACTAAAAGGTTGTTGGGTCTTATCTCACAAGTGAGGCACTTGTTATAAAGTCAGAATTAAGAGATATAAACTTTTTAGTTCATATCTCGCAATTTCACCGGTGAGTGAAAAAGTTAATTTCAAACCCTGTATATATATATAATCAGGATAATAATTTATATATTAACATGAAAACAATTATTGGCTCAACGTTATGAGCCAAAATGTTAATATTGGTCTCTAGTCCAGGTTGCTTAAAGGAACATTTCAGGTTCAATACAAGTTAGGCTTCTAGACAGCATTTGCTACATAATGTCGATTACAACAGAAAATTATTCACACTTGTCATGGTTACAGTAATACACAATGAAATGAACGGTTACACTTACACCAGTAAAATGATAAATTAGCAAGTAGTTCTGATTGTACTGTGAATCTCACCATGTTTCTTTTTCTGCAGGAGCATTTTTGGAGTCTGGATAAAGTTGAAACAAAACTTCCTCCTAAACTTACTATCCAGATCTGGGACAATGACAAGTTCTCCTTTGACGATTTCCTTGGTAAGAGCAAAACCTTATAGTAGTCCCTTGTGCCAGATCACTCCTCAACTCCCTCCCTCAGCTTTGCCACCGTCAGCAAATTCAGTCGTGTTAACCTTGTACAGCACCACAAAGCTGTTATTCAAGCATATTTTTCAGCCTTGACATGACAGATGAAAAACTTTTTGTGGGACTGGACCACACTGATAGGACCCTGTGTGTGGTTTATTGTCATTAACCTATACGTCTGAGTATATGGACATGAGTGCATAGGGAGATGGTTACCAAAACCTGAACCTCCTTAACCTGTGAGAGGTTACCCACCACATTACTGTGAAGCGTGACCGTCAGCATAAATGCACTTAACAACCTTAACGCAAATACATCATTCAGACCACACGAGTCCTCTATAACATCTTTGCTGCTAATGTTATTATTATCAGCTGAACCTAATTTCCAACATGTCAGCACAACTAGAAGAGAAATAAGTTATGACCTGACTCTTTAGAAACCTCTATAAAATACACTGATCTATGTACATTTGTAAAATAATTAGCATCTAACCACAATGTGAAAACCTCAAAGAAAATTACAGTCAGACTGCCAGCAGCAAAGTCTGAAGGACAAACACTTTTTCTGACTGATATTATTTGAAATGAACTTTTGCTTCTGTTCTGTTCTGTTCTTTTACATAGATAACATACATTTTCATATTTTCCTCTTGTGTTAAATTCACAGACATTCTCTTTTCTTATATTTATTGTGCAGTCTTAGGTGAAGTCAACTGCTGTAGTGTATCATTGAACTTTAGGATTGTGGTGCTTAATTTCTTCTCTCTCTCTTTCTAAGGCTCTTTGGAGATGGACCTGAACCATATGCTGAGTCCAGCAAAGTCTCCGGAGAAGTGTGGCCTTGAGATGCTCTCTCAGTCCCAGGACAGACTGGTGTCTTTGTTTGAGCAGAAGACAATGAAAGGCTGGTGGCCTTGCGTGTGTGACAGAGAAAACGAGAAGATACTTGCTGTAAGAGTTACACATAAACCAGGGTTATTATTGTGTTGAGAAATTTTATATGTCACATACCAAAAAAAAATGACTGGTATCATATCAATTCAACCATCTTTGAATTGTTTTTAACCATCTTTTTGACACAATACAACATACACTACACCTGGAAGAATATTTAAATCAGACCGTAATGCACTGATTAAAAGTATAAATACTAAAGTAATTTTCTTGTAAATACAATAGAGGTTAAAGGTGATATCCGGAAGAGATATTTGTTTTTAATGAACCTACAAGTTCAATTAATTCATCAAAATATTAAGAAAATATTCTATATTTAATATATATATAAGAATGAAACCCTAAACTTGGTTAAGGTATCTGTGTGACAAAATTATTTGGCAAAAAAAGACAAACTACAGTTACAGGTTTTATTTTACTAAGCAAAAAAAAAAAGCTCACAGGAAAAGCATACTCTGACTACAACGCTCAATTTCATGTGTTCATCATTTTGTATGACAGCCTGAACAAAGATAATGTCCATACAATTTGGAATGTTTCAGTGCGTTATCATAAATAAAACATTTGACTCCTAACACAACTATGCCGTATGCTTTCAAAACCTTTAACTCATTTTTAATAACTTTTGAATAAAGGGTGAAGATGGCTATTTTCCTAGGCCGAACATCACTTATGGACACTATTATATGTTTTTTATTTATAGCGTAATACACATTTATAGTTTGCTTAGCTTAGTCGATTTTTATTTTGGTTAAATATTTTGATATACTATTATTACATATTACCAGTTACCAGTTCTCTCTCTCTCTCTCTCTCTATCTCTCTCTCTCTCTCTCTCTCTCTGTCATTCAGGGAAAGTTGGAAATGTCACTGGAAATCGTCTCGGAGCAGGAGCAGGATGAGAGGCCTGCCGGACACGGTAGAGATGAGCCCAACATGAATCCTCATCTAGAAGAGCCACAGTAAGTCAAACACACCCATCACAGTCATTCCTCTTACCAAATAACAAGAAGAAGAAAAAACAGCTTTCAGCATTAACAGCCTTTTTATTGGTCCTCATCTCAATGTGGGAATTATAGAATTGAATATAAGGTTGCTAATATAGTGTCTGTTTCTTTCTCCAGGCGTCCTGAGACCTCATTCTTTTGGTTCTCGTCGCCATATAAGACATTTAGGTTCATTGTGTGGAGGAGGTTTAAGTGGCTTATTCTGGGCTTCTTTATACTGTTTTTCATTATTCTCTTCCTTGGAGTCTTTCTCTACGCCTTCCCTGTAAGTATCTGAGAAATTGTGTCAGTGAAAAAAGAGAATTAAAGTGAAAATGGGGGTTTCTGTGATCATGAAATGTTTGATCATAGATGTGTGTCTCTGATTATAGTTCAGGAGTGTGGCATGTGTTATTCAGTATTGCAGACACACTCATACACACAGAGTCATGCATATTGAAGACATTTCATATAGTTCTGTGTAACTTTTAATTAATTAATTAAATTTAATTAATTTAAATTGTTTAAATTAATACATTTATTCAACAAGGTGCATTACATTGATCAAATGTGACAGTAAATAAATTTATACTATAACAAAAGATTTCTATTTGAAATAAACACTGCTCTTTTGACCTATTTAATTAATTCTGAAAAAAATGTAATGCAGTTTGCACAAAAGAATTAAGCACAACTGTTTCGAAATTGATAATCAAATACTATGTACTTGAGCACCATATTAGAAAGATCATGCAACACTGAAGACTGGAATAATTTCACTGAATGTTTGATCAAATAAATGCAACCTTGGTGAGCACAAGATACCTCTTTCAAAACATTAAAAAAAAAAAAAAAAACACTCTGAAACTTTCAAATTGTAGTGTCTATTATATTAGGAGATTTAATTTAATTCTGTATAACATTAAATAAATGCATAAATGTAAATATACCCATGTTAGAGTTTAGTATTTTAAAATATATTATAATTTTTTACAGAACTATGCTGCTATGAAGATGGTTGGACCCTTCAGTGGAAAGGGAACACCGTGAGACTGTTGTGGGAAAGAGGACACAGACACCCATGTTCAAAACCACCTCACCAAAAATCCATCAAAATCCACAACTCCTCCATCCTACTGGAGAGATCTGCCTTTCTCGTGCACATGTGCAAGCTGAAGACGGGCTGAGATTATTTGAAGTCTTGTGTGTGTGTGTGTGTGTGTGCGCCTTCATGTGTTCGTTAGCCTGTTCTAGTCCTATATGCATGAAAGTTGCATAACGTCTGTGTGTGTTTGTACATGTATTACACATCAAGCTCTCTGACCCGGTCCTGAACTCTCTCAGTATTCTCTTTAACTCCCACTTACACTTTCATCTCCCTGCCTGTTTAATCCTTTTTCATGTCTCCTGTAAAACAGGGTTCTTTCTTCACAGCCAGATGCTTCTTTCTTCTTCCTTCACGCAGAGAGAGGGAGACAGAGCCGCGTCGCACCACCTCCCATCAATTCGATCCTCTCCTCTCCTTTCCTTCCTTTAGGTTCAACCCTGATTTGTACAGTTAGGCTGTAAGGTCCAAGACAGGCTGGTTATTAGCTGAGCCCCCGCTGTCAGCAAGCCCACCTCTCTGATTACTATCAAACTCTGTTATTTTGCTTTAGCGAAATCCCTACTAAATGGATTCGAGGTCAACTGTGGGTTCGCATCATGTGTGTGAATGTATGTACGTGTGTGGAATGTGGGCTGCGAACGAGAACAAGAGGAAAAAGACTTGTTTATTTGTGTAAATGTTACACTCGCGCCCCGGTGCCGTTGTGCCTGTTTGCATAGTATGAAAATGAACAGGCGCATCTGGAAGAAGTTGCCAGACTTCTAAACATGCCTGTGAACAAGCTGTTACATGACAAAATACACAAATTGTTTGTTTTCTCTCCATGACCAGGTCATGAGCTCTTCTTCTACTTAGTTTAGTGAAGTCACAGATAGTTAGTGAAACTGGAATCTCAAAACTCTGTTCCACAAGGGGCATCTGTTGTCAGCTTTGTTTGTTCTCACATTACATTTATCTGGTGGCAAGAATCATACTATCTTCTCTATGAACAGGAAATGTCAAGAGATATGGGTTAATCCGACATAATCTGTTACGATTTCCAGAAATGCTTACATTTTATTCTTAAAAAAAGTAGGGTAAATGTAAAGAAGAAAGGATTTGATGTTTCCATAAACGGTAACACTTAATAATAACGTTCAGTTGTAAGTCATTTATAAGTGGTTAGTTAATGATGAACTAATCATTTACAGAACATTCATAAACGATTAGCAATTTATATACTAACATTTTATTTATGTTTTGTAAATTCCGTTACAAGTCATTTACAAGTGATTAGTAAATGATTCACTTATTATTTACGAAACATAACTATGCGTTCATAAATGATTAATAAGTGATATGTTAATTATTGTATGTATGTTTTGTAGATTCAGTTATAAGTCATTTACAATTGATTAGTAAATGATTAACTAATCATTTACAAAACATGAATATGCGTTTCATAAATGTTTAATAAATAATGTTTTTTATTTATTTTTTTTTATTTTTTTATGTATGTAGCAATTAGAGGGTGCAGAAAGTGTTGTAAATGCCTTGAATACACGTACAAATCATTTGTAACAGGTAAGTGTAACATATTTACAAGTGATGAATAGTTTACACTTTAGATTAGGGTATGCAGAACGTGTTGTAAATGATTTATTACACTTTCTGCAT
Source organism: Squalius cephalus (assembly GCF_949319135.1). Classification (NCBI taxonomy): domain Eukaryota; kingdom Metazoa; phylum Chordata; class Actinopteri; order Cypriniformes; family Leuciscidae; genus Squalius; species Squalius cephalus. The sequence continues at coordinate 17,729,472 of NC_137124.1, read as the reverse complement.
CCCCTAATCTAAAGTGTAAACTATTCATCACTTGTAAATATGTTACATATACATTCGTAGATAACATTCGTAGAGCTTATGCCTTTTTGATTCTTGAAGTGGTAATCTACAAATGAAGTGTAAGACATTTACAAGTGATGAATAGTTTACACTTTAGATTAGGGGATGCAGAAAGTGTTGTAAATGATTTATTCATACGTTTAAACATCATCTATAACAGGTGTTGAACACTGTAGTGTGTATTGCAGTGTAACTGGTGAGGGTATAGACAGCTGTCTTCTCTGAAACACATGGAGTCTTTAACCACTGTGCACCTGATGTGAGAAAAACATACAAAAAAATGTAACATCATTTATTAAACATTTATGAAATGCATAGTCATGTTTTTTAAATGATTAGTTAATCATTAACTAATCAATTGTAAATGACTTGTAACACAATTTACAAAATAAAATGTTAGTATATCACTTGCTAATCATTTATGAATGTTTTGTAAATGATTAGTTCATCATTAACTAACCACTTATTAATGACTTACAACTGAACGTTATTATAAAGTGTTACCCCAAAAACCCTTGCATTTAAGCAAAAACACTCTTGCCAAATATATAGCTGAATAACTGGATTTATGCAAACACAAATCCTCTCTGGTAATGCTGAGCATCTATGAAAAGTTGTCATTCATATACAAGTTTCACGACAAGTCTCTTAATTTGACAATCAAGATGGATATTTCTGTTATTGAACTTAAGAATGATATTTTGCCGTTTTACTGTAATGATGCATGTCGTCTAATTGCCTTAAAGCTTCTGCTATCATGAATTCACTGTGTTAAATCGACTGTATTTGTATCTCCTCATGAGCACTCTATGGTCAAATATATACCTATATATATTCTATTCTGTATATTTTGATCTTTTCTGATTGAGCCATTTTGAGTCCAATGTAACTGAAGTCTATTCTAAAGAACCGTGTTGCTTTGATTCGATTTTTTCCCCCCACCAGATTCTCAGACCACCTTATGTGCAGATTTAACCTTTTAAAGCCAAACCACAACAGACTGGTCAGGGTGTTTGACTTGAGAGCAAATTAGAAGCAGTCCAGTGCCTAGCCAGGGATTCATGGAGCCAACGGCAACTTACTCTTGCATTTCTACCAGCTGTTCTGTAAAGTGAGTGATTAAAAAAATTAAGCAGCACATTTTTTGATACAATAATACAGTGTTCCGAGTTCGCTTTTCTTGTAGGGTGCTCTTACATGTGTTTTGTTAACTCATAACAGTGCAGGGAGGAAATTATAAATGTTATAACATTGTAAATCTGGTGAGTACACTGGTTTGAAGGGGCACTGTGTCGCTCTCATACTCTTTCACTCATTGTAACCAGGTTACACCATATAGAGAAATGGCCATATTATAGTATCCAGTGCAAGTTTTAACAGAGTGGTGGATTTGACACCACATCCTCACTGTAGCTCTGCGTAATGCTCCATCTGAATGGGACCAGAGAGACAAGTTCATGTGTATATGTGTGAAAATATTTGTATCTACATAAATATATAATATATTTACACAACCATTCATAAGTTTGTAGTCATTATGATGTTTTTAACGAAATTAATACATTAATCAGCAAGGGCACTAAAGCAGTAAATACTAAATTTGTTTAAAAAAAGTTCAAAAGAACACAATTTATTTTCATCATAGATTCCTGAAATAAAATCACCATTCCCACAAAAATAATAAGCAGTATACAACTGTTTTCAACATTGATAATATTAATAAATATTTCTTGAGCACCAAACCAACATGTTCAAATGATTTCTGAAGGGTCATGTTACACTGAAGACTGGAGTAATGGCTGCAAAAAAATTCAGCAAATTATATACTGTATAGGACAAATTCCAATCGGAAGTGAGCATCCCTATGAATCACGAGGATTCGCCACCCTGGGTCACATGACCATAAACGATAAAAATACTTGAAGAAAGCATCACATGTATCCTTCACTAACTGACTTGAGGAAGGGCCCTTTGTGAAGGGATTCAGTTGTTCACTCTCGTTTGGAACACCCCTACAAATGGCATCTCCCTTTCCCGAAGTGCCCTTCAAGGACGCAACATTGCTGTTTGTAATTTTTCTCTCCATGACCAGGTCATGAGCTCCTCTTCTACTTAGTTTAGTGAAGCCACAGATAGTTAGTGAAACTGGAATTTCAAAACTGTGTTCCACAAGGGGAATCTGTTGTCAACTTTGTGCGTTAATTACATTTAAGACTCTCGTTTGGAACGCCCCTACAAATGGCATCCTCTTTTCCCGAAGTGCCCTTCAAGGATGCAACATTGCTGTTTGTAATTTTCCCATAATATGATTTTTTTTTTTAAACTGAAGAATTCTTGTGTATGTAAACATGGTCACTCCTTCAGTATTCCTTTTGTATTATTATCTAGTTATGGCATGAAACTGCAGGCTGATAGGTCCTTAAGTCATTTGGTAGCGAGCGAATCATCATCTTCACAGTGCAGCTGATAAGTTGTTGTTGCATCAGCAGCCAATGAGCTGCGGCTCAACATTCAAACAAATACCGGTAGTATTGCTGTTAGCAGACTGCAGCACGCTTTCAGAAACCCTCCACTTCCCCAGTTCCACCTGTATAGATCTACCCTGTAAATCCAGAGTTCTGTGACGTCGAAGTCATTAGTAAACATTGGAAGATGGCAATGGATGAACACCAGTTGTTTGAAATGGCTTTGGCCATTACAATTAACGAGTTAGACTTGGCTTTTTATCTAAAAGAGGAACAGACGACGGCGCTCGAATCGTTCCTTTGCAAGAAGGGCGTTTTTGTTGTTTTGCTGACCGGATACGGTAAGAGTCTAATCTACCAGTTAGTTCCACTGGTAGCTAAGCGTATGGGGTTTATTGTTGTGATTGGTCGTAGTGTTATCCAATTGCATGCAGTGAGATTTTCAAATGCATGCTTGGTGCCGCCCCTCGAGCTGACTGATTTTCATTAGTCGATGCCAGACCATTAATCTTTCAGATTTAGGTCTGGATTTGCAGGCTAGTATAGATCTGCTACGAGGGTTATTCATGTATGTTATATGTCTTACATGCTCACAGCAATGTCTGTGAATGTGTTAGCAGTAGCAAGTCTTGGTACTTGCTCTGCAGCAGCAGCGTAACAGATCTATTCCGCCAAGACCAAATACATAAACATTGCCATATCCATTGGCATTACCATGCTAGTCCCTAAGAGAGTTGTCATGACAGAACTAAAAGTAATCAGAAAATCGGGTCAGTGCACATTATTGGCATACTAGTATTCAAAGTATTAATTCGGCAAACATATAATGTCAGTACATGTTTATTTGTTGCATTTAATATAGGAATTTAGGATTAAATCTAGCTTGAGGAGAGCTTTATTAATGTAACAGTTGATATTCAGTTGCTTAAAAACATGCTCATTGACACTTTATACATACGAACAAGAGAAGGACATATTTTGTTTCTATAGGAAAAGGAAAAAAAAAAAAGAAATATTTCCCATGGACAAAATCAACTCAATATTGCTCAGGCATTGAATTGTGCACCATCTTTCTGTAAAGGAAGTGACATCATAGTTATGTCAATTTTACAAGATAATTAACTCTTCTCTTAAACGGCAAAAAGAAGTGAAATACATTCTCTGTTCACTGACCTGTTCATGAACTTGTGAAGTCTGCAAAAAGTTGACTGTAACTTTGTTTCAACAGTCTTCTAGTTTTCCTTAATTGCCGCCGCGTTTCTCCCGCTTTCTACACTTCGCCCTGTGTAGATAACAGGCACGTGAATGTCAGGCTTGGTTTGGGTGTGTTATTTCAGCCTTGGTGAACTTCCTGTGCTCCCTGACCGCTGTCCACATTCTGCATGGGTGGGAGGCAGGAGCCAGACCCTTGTCACCACTTTTGGTCTCTCCTTTGTTTTGGGGAAATATCAGATGTCACCAGCTGAGAGGTTCCTATAAATTAGGCTCCTGATGCAGCTAGGAAATATGGAAATATTGCTTAAATTGACGCTGATATCTATAATACTTAAAGGGTTAGTTCATCCAAAAATGAAAATTCTGTCAGTAATTACTGTTGGTCCAACCCCGTAAGACTTTCGTTCATCTTCGGAACACAAATTAAGAAATCTGAGAGCTGGCTCACTCCTTCATAGGCTGCTAGGTAATTGATATCTGCCATCCCAGAAAAGTTAGTAAAGACATCGTTAAAATAGTCCGAGTGACTACAATGGCTCAACCTTAAGTTTATCAAGCGACGAGAATAGTGAGCCTACGTTCTGACGTACAACCCAGAAGCGCTACGCTGTTACACTACGTGAACTCACTCAGAGGCCCACACAGAAGAAAATGAATAGTTGAATAAAGTCGTTATTTTTGTTTTGTTTTTGCGCACAGAAAGTATTCTCGTCGCTTGATAAACTTAAGGTTGAGCCACCGTAGTCACTTTAACGATGTCTTTACTAACTTTTCTGGGATGGCAGGCAGATATCGATTACCTAGCAGCCTATGAAGGAGTGAGCCAGCTCTCAGATTTCATCAAAAATATCTTAATTTGTGTTCCAAAGATGAACGAAAGTCTTGCGGGGTTGGAACAACATGAGGGTGAGTAATTACTGACAGAATTTTCATTTTTGGGTGAACTAACCCTTTAATAAGTACAGTCCTTTTCAAATGTGCTTTGTAATGAAGTTTACTATGTTTGAGGCAAAGGCTTGACTTGTTCTCCACATGGAAAAGGATCATTGGGCTTAACAGAACTTATTTTTTAATGTTTCTTGAGTGAGAACATGGAAAAATCCAGACAATCAACATCAAAAAGCCTTTCCTATAAAACCACATCTGCATTGACTGTTCTGATCTTGCCAAGATCGCCCCCAGCCACTATCTCACGTCCATAGACCAAATCCACGTAGACAGAATTAATGGATTAATAACCCCAGAACTATGGGAACATCATGGGTGCTGTGAGAAATGGATGATGTTGGACGTGGGTCCTCGATAATTAGTCATCTTTGGATTTGCATTTGTTGCATGTTTATTCTCTGCCTTTATGGCAGCTAACTGCATAATAGTCTCGCTAAGTGGCCTCTTAAAGCTTTTTTTTTGCAAGCATATACATATGTATTATCTCATTTTACACTTAATTATCAACTGAATAAACAAGGTGGAATTTTGAACTGCGAAGTGGAAAAAGCTATATAATTTTACAAGCTGAGCAATCACTAGATTTTTGATGTGTTGAGTCACCTTTGTTTCTCTTGCCCTTGTTTTGACAATGCCTGAGCTTTAGCATGTTTGCTCTCTCTGAATAGCGAAATAATGCACTTAAAAAAAATCAAGAAATCTTTTCTAGACATTACTCGATCATCAAACATAATCTCAATTAGTAATCATATACATAAAGTGTGGTTCTACATTTTTGTACATACTCAACCAAAGCCTACATTATTAATGTATTGACAGCACCTTTAAACCTTAGAGACATAAAAACCTTAGAAAAGTTCCAAGAATATTACATTTATGAAATTAATAGGTTATAATTTTTAATCAAGATTAATTATCAAACATATTTTACCCATTTTCATATAATGATTACATTCACAAAATTCCTGCTTAAAAATGGTCACTTAAATTGTAACTGTACATTTATGCATGTCCTGATTTTGCCTGATTTTGCCGTTCCTGGGTCAATATATTTTGTCAGAGGGACAAAACATCAGATTTTATACCTAAAATCAGAGGGAAATCATAGGTGAATAACACTGATGTAGAAGCACCTAACCCTGGTTGTAAGCCTAAACTTGACATAAACTGTAAATTTGTCCCTCAAATCTGATTGGTCTAATTGAAAGACATTGATCCAGGAACATGTTGCACTTGGTGAAATCAGGTTGTGTGTACAGACTCATAAATTCAATGAAAAGAGTAATAATATAATGTAACTATACAAATACCACTGTAATCAAAATTGACCCTTCGCAGGAAGTTTGATTGACAGGCGATCTGACCAATCATAATCCGCCATCCGCCATTTTTGTCCAACAAAGCAATCAGGAGAGTTAGAATATTAACGTTGGAGAATTTGAACTTGAAAAAAAGAGTGTACTGATGTCTTTCCGCGGTTAAAACAACATTCCTTCTTTTGTTCATTCATGTTTATTTGATGCTATAAATTAACTAGAAGGAAGAGATGATCGGTTCACGAGCAGCTTTAAGACTCTACAGCGATCTGTCAGACACATTAAAGAGCCACAAAACGGTATTTATTGTTTAAATTTATTTAGAAAATGAACAAATTTGAAAGTTGAGACTTTGTTTCATATCAAAAGTAACCTGGTCTGTCCTGTCTATCAACGCGTTGTCAGTGTCCTCTCTCCACCTCAATGTATTTTTCACTGCGTGAGAACCAAGCGGCAACCTCCCTGTCTCTCTCTTGAAACCAACACGGAAGTGTATTTAACAGCAATTCATCAACTGGCCACTTGAGGCTTGCTGCAAAAGTGAGTCAAATCTGCATCTCCCCCATGTTAAAATGCCCAAATTTACAGCAGAAAAAAACATGTTTACAGCCTGGAGCAAAAAGTGGCTTTGGTCTATACAGCTAATTTTGCCCTTCATGACAACTGTGAGGGGGTGAATTTTTTTATAACTCATCCGTTTAAATTATATTAAGCCTTAAATTTCTGTATTAATTAAGAGTGACCACTTTTGAGTGACAGGTGGATTCCTGCTGCTGTGGTCATTAGTCATCCTTAGCCGTTTGTCTGTTGTCTGTTAGCCGTCACGTTACCTCAGCTAATTGTCTGACTGTAAAAATCATAATCAAAAATCACAAATGGAGTCTTTAAACGCCTCAGATGTAAAGTTATTCGCTGTCAAAGTGACGCCAATATGAATGGGAGTCAATGGAATGCTAACAGCAGGTGATGGTCTGCTAATCAATGGCGGCCCCCGGTGAAGCTTCAGTTTTTTCTGAAAGATTACCCCCCTGGTAAAAATAAATAAATTCGGGAGTGACACGCTGCCAAGATGGCGACGGTCAGCCACGCCCACTTTAGGCTTCAAAAACGGTCTTCTGAAACCTACGGGTGACGTCACAGACACTACGTCCATATTTTTTTACAGTCTATGGTGAGAACATGGAGTGGCGTGAGAGCGGCGTAGCTTGTCTTCTTCTTCTTCTTCTTCTTCTTTTTATTGGCGACTTGCAACCATATGGAGCATTATCACCACCTGGCGTAGCTTGTCGATATAGCAATAGCAACAGTAACTATAGGGGGCGGGTCTTTGCGAATGGTCAATTATTCAACCTCAATTGCAAATCAGGTTTATTGGCAAAATGTACAGACTTTCAGCGGTTTGCAATGAACAAATCAAACAAAAGAAATAAAAATAGCTCAAAACAACAAATGTTCAAGTGGTTTCCCCAAATTCAACCGAAAATGCAACTTTTAATGACTTCTGCAGTCTCAAAATTATTCAACCCCCTGAATAGAAAACCTTACAACAGCACAAATCTGCATGTTAGAAATATGGCTAAGTCAAAAGACTGTCCAAAAAGTTAAGAGAAGATATCTCCGCCCTTCACAAACAAGGAACAGAATACAAAAAGATTAGCCTGACGTCGTCATACTCAGATTCTAGTCAGAATATGAGTCTGATACTGCTCCATTGGGCTGTGATTATGGGGCGTGTTTCAACCGAACCAGAAAGGAAAATGCCTCTGCACTCAATTGGATAGACCTTTGGATAGAATTGATGTATGTTTTTCATTCATCTTTCCAATCGACAAATGCCTTGATCGCGGTTCTCTGTTCCTCTTTTCAAATTAATGCGCTGTCGATATCTTCTATAACAGACGCGATGGCGGAATCTACACATGATGTTTCATAAACAAAGTTCGGGAGGAGCACGTTCAAATAGGCTAATCAATCCAATCAACTTGTCATCAAACAATTACCATGTCTACCCTGTCTCAGCATGAGAGGAAGCATATATATTCAATCTGTCAACTCACCTAACATTCCTTGACAGTTTTCAGCATCCCACCACTCACTCTTGGCTTGTTCTTCCACAGCAAGGAATACGGGGGGAGTACTTTGGTTTCGGGCCGAATGATTACGTTACTGTTGATCATCTGTCCATCATCGTATAAAGCCCACCCTGACAATTTGATTGGTCCGAACAGCTTTGGTTCGGGCATAATAGCTCCACGACGGATCAAGTCCAGACCGAACTTCCTGACCTAAAAATGTTGTGGGCGGGACTAAGTTTGGCTGGCATCCAGGCTACAAAAAGATGCCTTTACTATCTTTTTGTAGCCTGGATGCCAGCCAAACTTAGCAAGGCTAAATGTTCCTAGAGACACCGTTGGAAGCATAGTTCGCAAGTTCAAATTAAAGGAACAGTGGTTACACTACCTGGTCAGGGGAGAAAAAGGAAGCTATCAATGGCTGCAACCAGATTTCTGTGAAGGCAGGTTCAGAAAAACCTTTGAGAGACTGCAAAAGACCTACAGCAAGACTTGGTGGCAACAGGCACAGAAAGGCGCGTGCTAAACCATGCCAGACTTCCAAGATGTACACCACTACTGACCCAAAAGCACAAGAAAAGTTGGCTCTAGTTTGCTCAATCATATAAATAAGCCACAGAAGTTTTGGGATTCTGTTGTGCATAGTGATGAAACTGGAACTTTTCAGCCCAATGGATCAATGGTATGTCTGGAGGAAGAAGAATGAAGCGTATGCTGAAAAGAACACTCTGTCTACAGTTAAGCATGGTGGGGCTCGGTGATGCTCTGGGGCTGCTTTGCATCCTCTGCCACTGGAAACCTGTAGCATGTGGAAAGCAAGATGGATTCATTGAAGTATCAGGAAATCCTAGGAGAAAACGTCATGCCGTCAGTGAGGAAGCTGAAGCTTGGGCGTAATTTGACCTTCCAACAGGACAATGATCCCAAGCATACCTCAAATTCCACCAAGGCTTGGTTACAGAAGAAGTCCTGGAAGATTCTACAGTGGCCATCAGTCACCTGGCTTGAACCCCATAGACAATATCTGGTGGGATTTGAAGAAGGCGGTTGCAGCACGCAAAACCAAGAACATTACTGAACTGGAGGCCATTGCTCATAAGGAATGGGCCAAGATTCCTCAGAAACTCTGAGCAGGTCATAGCAGTAAAAGGGTGTTCTACTAAGTACTAAAGATGCTTGCCATGAAGGGGCTGAACAATTTTGAGACTGCAGAAGTCATTAAAACCACTTGAAACATTTGTTGTGTTGAGCTATTTCAATTACTTTTGTTTGATTTGTTCATTGCAAACAGCTGAACGTCTGTACACCAATAAACCTGATTTTGCAATGGGGGTTGAATAATTAGGATTACAACTGTATATAGGTATTTAGATTTGAGATTTTTGTTTCTATGCATATGTAGATGCTTTTTACTTTGTAAATATGTTTTAGATGCTGTCAGTATGTCCATATTGTACATTTCAGCATATCCATACATGCAAATGTGCTTTAACAATATAAATACCTACTTCATTCTGTATTCTAAGTTCTTCCCATTACAACAGGCCAGGTGGCCTTACTGTGCCCTCTCACCCTTTACACTCATGGGAACCACAAAGGAGGTGGTTTTATGGAGCAGTATGCATAATTGTTTGCCCCGTTCCATGCATTCTGCAAGCAGCAGGGTGGTACACACATGTGATGCCCTACTGAGACGGGTCTGGCTCACAGCCTATCCTTGAGTTTGGATCATGACAATAAAAGCTCCTGCTACAGGTCTGCCTAGTTCTCATCCACAAAACCTCCAAACAGGCTATTAGCTCGACCTACCACAGTGCCTGACAGTAAGCGGCAGAGAACAGGATGAGAAAAAAGAAAGGGAGCAGAGGAGAAAACTGCTGGGAAAATCACATATACAGTCACCGAAACGCAATCTGCGGAACGCAAGGGATGCTGATTATTAAGACATTAAATTAACCGTTTGTGGTTCCAAGTTTATGAAGGCGGAAGGGGCCGAGGGTGTTGAACGACAACAAGAAAGATGAGCTCAGATGAGTCCTTACAGGACCTTCAGTGATGGAAGACAAGTGTGTGGCTTGCGGCCACTCGGTTGTTACTGGCTGTATTTCAGATGTAAAGGCATCAGTCTCACATTATGATGCCTGGGAACCAAACTCCACACAGACGGCCTCTTTCCTCTCATTGCAGCAAGAGGAAGCATTAAAGGTCAGCTAACAGGAAGTGAAAAATGCCCTTTTCTTTGAAGCTTTAATGTGGGAGTTTAAGCTCTGAGCTTTGAGCATGTAGCCCTTTGGGTCGTCTTCTCCAGCTAGAACAATGTGTTTCTTTGTTGTGGGAAATTGCATTGTTGTCCCCAGTGGTATTTGGTTTTACCACTTCATTTTACCCATGCTTAGATGTGCCCACAATTCTTTTGTTTCCAGCAAAACAGGGTGCTAAATAACATGTAGCATCAGTAGTGTATAATGTTCCCATTTCCAATTACAGCTAAAAGCCCTCTATTACACTCTCATTGATTTTCATTTTAATTAGGGAAACATCTGAGCAGCTGACCAAACCTTCATAAACAGCACATTCTGGTGGTTTCCGATCAGCTGGGAGGGAGAAAGTATGCCATTTCCATGTTGTATTTCTACCGACAAATCATAAAAATGGCCTCTAATGTCGTCTACTAGTTTTAATCTACTATTTATGAATGACTCATTATGAATGACATTCAGTTCTGTTTACAATTTTTCAAGACAGAACAACTTAGGCTATGTTCACACTGCAGGCAAAAGTGGCCCAAATCTGATATTGGCCACATTTAAAAGATAATGTGACCAGCCAAAAAAAAAAAAATCTGATCTGAGCAATAAATAAGAATTGAGCTTTTAAGGAATAGTTTACCCAAAAATTCTGTCATAATTTACTCACCCTCAAGTTGTTCCAAACCTGTATGAGTTTCTCTCTTCTGCTGCACACAAAGGAAGATCGTTTGAAGAATGTTGATAACCAGACAGTTGACTGCAGCCATTGACTTCCATAGTAGTCATAGTTCCAGAGTAATTTGATTCCCAAACAAAATACTGTTTTGAGCCAGATCTTTTAAGTTAATCTGAAACATACAGCGCAACCAGTGTAGTCTGATTGAAAGAATGACTCGAAGAAGTCGGTTCTTGTTAGTGAATCAAACACGGGCGGCCTTCCTATGTTTCGACTACTACATAGTAAAGGCAGTACAATTATTTGACTACAAATCATTATTTGACTACAATTACGTCGTCTATAAAGTCCTTTTGCAAAATGTTTTTAAATGACATTGTTATTGAAATGATATCATCATCATGGCAATATGAAATTCAAGTTCAAGTTCACTTTATTTGTATAGCACGTTTACAACAGCCACTAGGCTAACCAAAGTGCTTTACAGAACAACCAGATTAAAATATAGTAAGACCTGCATAACAACACATAAAACAGGTGAGGTGATCCCAGGGTGAGTTGAAAAACCACAAAAAAGCCTTTGATATTAGCCAATAGACGAAGTTGGTAGAAACTGGAACTGATTATGGATGAGATCTGTTTGTCAAATTTTAAAGGCTGGTCAACAAGAACACCTAAGCATCCAAAGGAAATTTTATTTTCCCCCTAAATATTTTAATAATGTTTTTTTTTAAAAGATCTATTGCTTAGAACAGAGGTCTTCAATCCTGCTCCTGGAGGGCCACTGTCCTGCAAAGTTTAGTTCCAACCCTAATCAAACACACCTGAATCAGCTTATCAATCTCTTCAGAATCACTTGAATATTCAAAGGCAGGTGTGCTGAAGCAGGTTGGAACTAAACTCTGGACAGTGGCCCTCCAGGAGCAGGATTGAAGACCTCTGGCTTAGAAGCACTAAAATTGTTAATATAACAATTAAGGGGCCACAATTATTAATAAGAGGAATTAGAACCAGAATCCGAAACATTACATTTTTGACTAATCTCGTTCATAATGACTTGTGTCTACATGTTGGTACCTGTTTTTATTAATATACCATTGGCTTTCTACATGACCTAAAGTTTGATCACCATGACATTTCCAAATCTACCACACTATGTTCTGAGAAGCTTTCCTAAACCAAAGACAAAAGACTAGCCTATGGCATAAGTGGTGTTTAACTAGCAATTTTTGCAATCAGTTCTGGACAGGACATTTTCATCATTCCATTTTACTGATGCAAAACAAGGAAAATGATACAGTGTGGCGAAGGAACTATTTTTTCAAGTAATAACGTGGTTAACATCTTTATTACCATTCAGAGAAATACTGGAATCTGCTGGAATGCTGTCCGGTCTGAAAATGTGGCTTGGAAAAGTTTGTGAGCCATGTTAATTTCACTTTTTATTTTTCTAATCAATTTATTACAGTTTCTGTGACTTTTTATTCTAGTATGCTGCCTCCAAAAAGAGATGACCTATGAACTTTATGAATCATAGCATCGCAAAACACTTTAATAGATCAAATGACTGGCAACTCATTACTTTGTGATATAATATCCTGTTGCTGTTTGATGTTCTTTTTTTGTTTCACATTTGTTTCCAGTTCTGCAGAATGCAGTTCCCTCCAAATTTCCTCAACCTTTCAGTAACCTCTATAAAACTGAAAGGGAATGGTATCAGTAAGAAAATGTCAAAAACAATATTTCTGGTTTTTATAGTGGTGATTATTATGTTTCATAAAATAAATTAATTTATTGATTTGTGTGTTGCATCTGCCAACCAGTGAACCCCTCATTTTAGAAGGGTAAAATCCTTTGGTATTATTCCCCGTTCAGAATCATTAGGGCCTGGTATGTGGAGCTTGTAAAGTTAAAATTTTCTGACTTTCAAAGAAGACTTTCAAGACATGGTATGATCAAAAACAAGGTATTGATTCCATAATGGGAGCAAAATCTGTCACTTCTTTCGAAACAGTTAGTGTTTGACCTGTAAAAAATTCCTTTGAATCCTGAGCAAAGGAATTCGCCTTGAGCCAGTGCTTCCATAATGAAAAAGACTAACACCTTACGTGTCAGAGGTTATTAAATCATAACCAGGAGTACGTTTTTTTCTTCCTGGCTTCAAACATCAAAAGTATGAGTTGTATGAGCATTGAGCTCAAAAGGAGAGTGTCTGCCAATCGTAGCTCTATGCTCTATGTAGAACTAAAAAAAATCTATAAAATCATAATGACCTCTGCTGGCCTCGCACATTTCCTCTATTCTACCAAGCATAATGAAACTGTCTTTAGAATCAAATTAAATTCCATTAAAACCATAATGGGTTTACACTTGTTTGCAGTCATGTTTAGAAGTGAGAGACAGCCCTCACCGTAATTATCATGTCTGTACTTGCACAATACTGTGCTGTCCAAATGATTTTTCTTGTATTTCTGGCTCCATGTTGCATCAGATGTTTATCTCTTATTTTTTGTGCAAACATTTCAGCAACTTGATTGTAACGATTCACATTGCACTTTATCAGCCAAGCACTTTAGATTAACTTCAGGTTGTAGCTTTATCCAATAGACCCTACACATTTTATAAAATGCTAAACCAGATGGAATATGTGTAGTGCTGGTCCCCCAAAACTGCACCAGAGCTCCATTGTGTTTCTGCGTGGTTTTATTGCACAACCATCATACATGAATACTGTTTTACAGTGAGTGTTTCCAAATTATAATTATTGAATGAAAGCAATGTGTGAGCTGCACCATACAGACTTAGGCCTTATAAAGCACCCTGTAATTGCTCTTGTCAATTACACTCATAAAAAAAGCTTAGTAGCCATATTTTGCGTGCCAACTGTACCTTACAGACATGAGCGTATTTTGTAGCAGAAGCCATTTCATTAATCCTAGCCACATGAGCACATAATAAAACTAAAATGTTTTTTGTCTGTCAAAACAGGTAAAGCATAGCAATTTTGGCATCAATTACAAAGCTGTGTGTTCATTGGAAAAACAAAGAATTGGAAAGGGAATCACAGCAAATTGAACAATTCCGATTCCTCTTTTTGATTCCGGCTATACAGGTATGTTCCATTGTGAACCTTTAGGGAAGAAAAAAGCCAATTCAATTGCCAAATGCTGGGATCATTTCAATAGCCTGATAAATGTAATACAACATAGAACAAAAATGTTATTTCAAATATATTTCATTCATTCCTTTATTTTAATAAAACCAGTGACAAAACCCATGATTTGCATCTTTAACTACACACTTGGTTCATGACAAAATTAGTAAATTACAGTTCAGTTAGATTAATTGAGAAGCTGCTTCAACTGATTCATAAGCACACTTTGAAAAAAAGAAAGAAAAAAAAATTATGTAGAAAAATGTACAAGCTACTGGTAGTTTTCTGCCAGGATGAACATTTCCCTGAACCCTAATGCAATGCATAATTCAAAATGTGGGCAAAACACCTGTGAAAAAAAAAAAAACACGGAAATTTCCTTCATATAAACACTGAGCATTGTCCCCTATGGATTGCATTTGTGATTCACTAAAAATCCACAGCTTTTCATAATCATAATTCACCGGTCATACTGTATATTTTTGATTCACTAAAAAGTATCAGCTCTTACAAGATTTTTACTTGAATAACTGTCATTACTCGTCACGCTGTATGTTTTTGACTCACTAAAAAGTAGTGACTCATAAGTCATTAACTCTGGAATCAGACACCACTGACCACACTATACATTTTTTATTTAGTAAAAATGACTGGATCATTAGCTCGGGAATCGGATTTCACTGGACACACCATGATTTCCTTCACTAAAAAGAAAGGGAAGACATATTCACTCTGGAATCTGACTTATCTGGCTGCGTTGTATGTTTCACGCTGAATATTAATGCCAAGAACACTTTCAGAGATTCACTTTCCGTTCGCACTATAGCACGAATGGAGCATGAAGAATGCGCGCAGGAGAACAGTTAACGGACCGAACGTCATAAAAAAAAAAAAAATACGGTTCTGTTTTTTTTTTTTTTTTTTAAATGGAACCGCGGTTTTGAACAAGTACTGGTTTCTCGGTTTCCAATCCTACTCGTAACTCTCCCGGGACTGGTGTTACGCACACAAACCACAGTTCAACGCTGTCTTGTCCCCCTCAATCTAAAACAAAGCCCATCATCCTCCAGCAACGCTGACCCCACCAACTCGATCAGCGTTCTAGTCTTAACATTCTGTTTTCAAGAATCTGTGTGGTTACAATGACGCCATAGGCTTTTGAAATGGAAAAATTTGCAAGAATTCTTTATGACAACAGCTTCTCTTTTACCGCATGTTAAAACATGAGGGATGGGAACGAGAGGGTGAGATGAACCTTTAGTGCCAAACATAAAATGACTGACAAGCTTTTCACAAAGAATTGAATCCAGAAAGGGAGAGAATCAACTCCCAGTCCTGGTCCCAGTGGGGTTTGAAAACAGCTCCCAAGAGCACTAGAAAAATCTATTTGCTGTCTCGCTCGGCCTTTCTAAAGCTGTGATTCTGGCACCAGTTGGTTGCAAAGCAGGCCTAATGGCCACTCGCCTCCTCTGATTTTCCATAAGTCGTTCCCAAAAGGCCACAAAACATTTCATTGCATGCTCGGCTAAAAACGTTAGAAGTCGAGGTACTGTGCAGAACAGGGTCCTTTACAGTCTGGCAGAGACCCAATAATCAACCCAGAGAAGCAATCAACATGGGTGCCAGGGTCAAGGTTCACAGTTGTGTTCATAGTCCCAGCAACTGCCCTCTCACAGGGTGGTACTCCTGGATTTCTGGAACGATTCACAAATAGCAATTTCTTAATAAGGTAGGCATTTATTAGAGTTCAGTGCTAAGCCACATTTTAGTTAATCTGTTACAGCTCTGTAAATGCTAGTTTTACTTTGGGTGTGGACTTTTTACAGTCGAGTCATAATATTCACATTATATGCTAGACATATAAAGATTAGCATGGTCATTACAAAGAATGAAAAAGGAAATATTTTTAGTTTTTACTGTATGTTTGATTTGGACCATGGCATGCTCACATTTTCAATTGTTTTGTGTTTTAGACTATAAATTCTACAAATAATGAGAGTACTTTTTGACATTGGTATTTGTATTATTTATGAACTATGCAGCATGTAAAGGGATAGATCAACTAAAAAGGAAAATTTGGTTAATATTTCTGTCAGTAATCTCACCTTCATGTCGTTCCAAACATGTATGACTTTCTTTCTTCTGTAAATCACAAAGGAGATTTGTTAAGCATATCTCGATCACTCTTTTGAATATAATGAAAGTGAATAAGAACTGGAGCTGTCAAGCAACAAAAATTACAAAAAAGCACAATCATAAAAGTAGTCGATATGATTCATGCAATACCTGATTTGTGAACAAATTGTTTTTTTGAGCCAGGTCTTTGCAACGAATCAGATGCACATGATTCATTCACAAATCAGACCTATTTGGTCTTCAAATTCAACTCAGTGATTTGACTCAATCCGTTCGCAGCAGTTAACAGTTGATTATCAGTGACAGTGAATAGTGACTTTTTGGTCTGTTAATGATACAAAGCTAATGTGTGACATAAGTATTTTATGTATAGCTCACAGCTTGTATATAGCTCAGAAGACTTGAAATATAGTGTGGACCACTTTAGTGATTCTTTTATTGTGTTTGCGTTCTTTCTTGTAACTTGAAAGCTCTGGGCTCCATTCATTTAATCGCATGTACTACCGAATCACAGAACAAAAGAAATTGGACAAAATGTTTGGAACAAGATGACTTTTCATGTTCAGTAGAACTGTTGCTTTAATTCAAAAAGTTTTCCATATCCATGATTATCAGTGATCACATGATGAAAAAGTGTCACATTTTGCAGAGAAATATAGAATATATAAGAATGTACCACCACGAAAAGTGAGTGACAAGACAGACATCACTGTTAGTTTTTGGAAATGTCACAAGTTCAGGGCAACAGAACATTTGGCTAAGAAAATCATTATTTCAGACCATATTTCTCTTCACTTTAGTCTTACAGTATGTCTGGAACATGCCCTGGTCTTTTCAGCTATTTCACTATGGACCATTAGCACGATGAATGGAAAGCCAGCATAAACAAAACCAATCTTCCAAAAAAACCAATCCCCGTTCAATCAGGCCTGTTGAAACGCTCTCATGTTTGGCCAGGGCGCACTGAGTGGAAGAAGCAGAACTCCAGGGACTTTGCAGTAGCTGTTTGAATCAATTCTGAATGAATATTAACTTCAATTTTTGAGGCTTTAGAAGATATGCAGTAATTGTTTCCTAATATGTATGCATATTAGTAAAAGTAAATAGAGAAAGGTGTGAATTAATGGAACGTTTTTTATGCGGATATGCGTTACTTCAACTCTTCTAGACTTGCCTCTTTGCATTAACCTCAGTTTCATCCCTCCTGTCATTCTCTTCCTGTCTTAAGTTTAAAAAAAAAAGAAAAAAAGAAATTGGTTCTTTGCAGGACCTCCCAGTCAATACTTTAGCTCCTGAGAAATTATGAAATATTAGAATGGCTGTAAATTTCTGGAACTAAACCTTAAGCTTGTCTGAACTCCAGCTTAATAATAAATAAAACATTCATATTTCAGGCCACAGAGAGGTTTTCACATAAATGTCATCAGCATACTTAAACTATTTCAGTTCTAACCTCAAATCAAATATGTGTGGCAGTAGAAAACATCTCCTTGTTTGATCTTTGAGATGTAGAGTATCTGATTTCTCATTGTAGTTTAAGAACAAAAAGTAAAATACTGGGAAAATTTGCACAAAAAAAAAAAAAAAAAAAAAAGTTAAAATAAGACTAAATTCATACAATGGTTATTAAAAATAATCATTTATTTGATAGAAACCAGCGCAGTTAGAAAAATACTTGAATTCATGTTCTCAGTAGCTGGAAATTCAAAGCACCCTGGTTGGAGGCCCTGCTATTAGCTTACGACCAAAACAAACAGCGGAGGGAAAAAATCACCTTTGTAAAAATGTAAAGCGGAGACTGCCAAGTCGAACGTTTTTGCTGTTATCACAATAAATCACATGTGAAACTTGGACAAGAGAGCGCACATAAGCGCTGCCTTTGTTTTCTATTCCACTTAGAAAGGTCGTGTCTCAAGAGGAATATTAATGCTGAGATATTACTCAGGGTGTGTGTGTGTCTGAGCGTGTGTTAGTAATGTGCGTCTAAACGATGGAGACGAGTTTATGTGCTAAACTGATTAGTCCTCTGATGCCAGTGTGTCTATATGGTTATTTGTACTGCACACTTACATATATACATGTAATATGTAGGGTATGTGTGTGTGTGTGTGGAAAGGGAAAGGTACTCTGGCCAAAAGCAGGTGATCTATTGGTCATGTAGTGACTGATGATACCCTGAGGATGTCTGGGTAATAAAGTGTTGCTTTCCTAAATGTGTCCTGGGCCTCTGCTTGCATGTATTTTTAAGGTCAAAACAAGTGCAGAACATTCATTATATTCACCATTTTTAATTTTAATATGGCAAGCCATCAAGTCAACCTTTGTATTTACAACTTCACAATAACCAATAGGGAGCCTTATTTTGTTTAAACACGAAGTGTCTGAAATGATATGATCGATTGCGCTTTGGTATTTCAATAAGGCTGTGCTGATGCAAGACCTATAAATCAAAGAAACAACAGAACTGCAACAGAAAACACAGTCCTTTGCCTCCTTTTAAATAGAAAAAAAAAATGCTGTAGGCCTAAAATACACATGGATAAATATATTTATAATAGAATTATATAATCAGGTATATGTGTCAATAATCTCTATAATTCTTCAATAAAAACATTATTTACTGCTAAATATGACAGAATTTATGCATGAATTGAAGGTAAAAAATGTGTGGAAAATCAGCTAGTGCATCTCCAGCTTTATGTATCATGTTAAATCTTCGGGTCTTTCCAATTTCTCCTCTTTTCATTCATCTCCACACACTCCAATGTTCTCCAGAAATAAAACCAAGAGGTGAAGAAAACCTGACCTGCCATTTTTACAGGCTACTTTGCTTCAGAATGGAGCCCAAAACGTGTCATTCTAACGCTATATAACTGGATGTCTGTTTTCATTCCTCTCCCTCAATCTCTAATTTCTTTTCCTCACAATTTGGCAAAATATATATATATTTTTTTACATTTTGTGGGGAAGTGAAGGCAATGTGGGTGTAGGAGTCCCTGTTAGCCACCCACATTCAGCAGAACAAGACTTTCTTTATTCAAGCAGCAGACTGTGTTCCTGTACTGAGGAACAATTAGAAAAAAATTAAGGTTAGACCAGCAACATTTTTTTCAAATACATTTTTACAAATACGCCACTTTTTTTTCTTCCATTTAAAGGCAATGTTTATTAAATGTTTTGTTTTAATGCCCTTTCTTAATCTAAAGACACCAACTTCAATTTACAATCATTAATTGAGTATTGAGAAACAAATAAAAAAGGTCATAATATTCTGTGTATGCACAATACTTCATAGTCTGATCACCTTATTTTATTACAGAACTGAAAGAATACAATACAAACAACAAATCACATTAAAGAGTATTAGAATTAGACAGCTTAAAATATTAATTATAACTAACGTCTATTTCGGAGGGAATAAAATTAAAGGTTTGGGGGGAAAATGTATTAAACAATAATGTTTGCATTTTTTATACACTTACTTTACAATGCAATCATCAGTAATTAGATCAAATTGAAGTTGTTTAAATAAAGTAATATATCCAGCCCATCCACGATGATTCAAGAATAACTGGCTTGATTCATAAGAGTCATATCCTCCGTGTTTGAGTGCAATGATTGGATAGCATTACAAAAATGGGTGGTAATGCAAAAATAAACAAAATAACATTAACATATCACGTACGTCTCTCAGATAATGTTACAAAATAAAGTAAAAGATGATGACATACATATAGGGTATCATATGAGTCTAAATAAACAGTTTTAAATATTAACGTTTATTGTGAAGTTTTCTTACTAAATTAGTTTAATTTTCTTCTCAAACTGGCGTCTGTCCATTGACAATAATGCAGGCGGAAATTCGTTTACGCTACCGATCCGAGCCGGATGTGACGACACGCGGACTAAAGGATAAAGGTCTATAGATATTATTCACAGCAGCGACATCTTTGAATTTTAATACAAATGACAGGCTGTGAGAGGGATAGACATACATCTCTCAAGTGGATTGTACTGTTACTTAATGTGTGGTTTTTTTATTATCATTGTTCTGCTGACGAAATACAGAAAACATATATTTCCAAGAAATTTCAGTAGACAAAAAATTCCAGACAACATAAACTATGGAAAATTATAAGTCATCTAGGAGCTTTATACATGCATAAACATGTGCTAGATGGACATGTTTGACCATTGACTTTTGCAGTGTCTCGTTGCTCTCGGGCATGCTGCATTGTAAAAACACAACGATCAAGTTAAAACAAGTTCAACTTATAAAGTCGTGTCTCTGGACCTTCCGGGTTTTTTTCCCACTGACATGTGTCTTGGACTTTTAAATGCAAAAACACAGTTAATGTTAAAGGTTGTATCAGTGATTTCAGGCCCAAAAAACAATGATCACATTCATCTAATCTTTCCTAACGATCTGCTAGCTGCCCGCCCCATAAGCATGCCGTCAAAAAAACGCGTCTCTGTAGGCAGCCTAGGCTCTGAGATCTGCACACAAAAACAATTGGTTTCACCAACCACTCAAAACCAAAACAAATAGTGTTCCAACCAATCACCGACAGGGGGAGGGTGTTGTAAGGTTTTGAGCCAGCTTCTTCTTCAGCTCCGACTTCGCATGCAGCTGTGCACGAGCACAAAACCTCACAACACCCTCCCCCTGTCGGTGATTGGTTGGAACACTATTTGTTTTGGTTTTGAGTGGTTGGTGAAACCAATTGTTTTTGTGTGCAGATCTCAGAGCCTAGGCTGCCTACAGAGACGCGTTTTTTTGACGGCATGCTTATGGGGCGGGCAGCTAGCAGATCGTTAGGAAAGATTAGATGAATGTGATCATTGTTTTTTGGGCCTGAAATCACTGATACAACCTTTAACATTAACTGTGTTTTTGCATTTAAAAGTCCAAGACACATGTCAGTGGGAAAAAAACCCGGAAGGTCCAGAGACACGACTTTATAAGTTGAACTTGTTTTAACTTGATCGTTGTGTTTTTACAATGCAGCATGCCCGAGAGCAACGAGACACTGCAAAAGTCAATGGTCAAACATGTCCATCTAGCACATGTTTATGCATGTATAAAGCTCCTAGATGACTTATAATTTTCCAGCTGGCACAAAACCTCACAACACCCTCCCCCTGTCGGTGATTGGTTGGAACACTATTTGTTTTGGTTTTGAGTGGTTGGTGAAACCAATTGTTTTTGTGTGCAGATCTCAGAGCCTAGGCTGCCTACAGAGACTCGTTTTTTTGACGGCATGCTTATGGGGCGGGCAGCTAGCAGATCGTTAGGAAAGATTAGATGAATGTGATAAAAAAAAAAATTTGGGCCTGAAATCACTGATACAACCTTTAATGGTCCCTTAAAGTCGTCATGAAACGTAAGTTGCAATAGTCTTTTTTTTTTTTTCTATTGTGAAGTATATACAAGTGAAATGGCTTCTCAAACAAGAAAAAATGTAGGACGGGACTATATTAGGACTATATTATTGTGGTTTGCTATTGCTGTGATGTCATGTGAGTGACAGGTTGTCCTGCCCTCACACCGAAAAACATCATCAGAGAAGAGATGTCATTCCAAGGGGAAGGGCAAATTCATTTTAATACAGATTATGAGGGCACATGAATTAAAAGATAATAATGTGCACAGATAAATTATTTATAATAAATACTGCAATATTCCATAACAAATTAAACTTGTCAATTTTGATTTCAAAGTGACAGTGCATGTCTTTATGTGCAAACCTTGAGTGTAAAACAAAACAGAACATTATAAATGTTTCCCTGCTCACATATCTACATATTTGCATATCTGTTACTATGTTTAGTCATATCTTGGTGATGGACATATCTTGGACTCTTGGTGATTCTATAACCATCTCATGCCATTTACATGAGACTGTCCATGAATTTTTTTAACAATGATTTTTTCCGGGGTAGGTTGCCAGGTCTTTCCCCACATAGCTTGGGACTCGCCATGCAGAACATACAAACAGAGAGGACTCCTGACTCAGCCAGGACTCAGGGACCTTCTTGCTATGAGGTGACAGTGCTATCCACTGAGCCACTGTGCCACGACCCACATATAGACTCACATACTGTATAAACTGCATTCAAAATCACATATTTGCCTACTATATAGGGGGAAAACAGTATGTGACAAAAGTAGTATGTCCTAAGTCACAGAACTCAAAAGAACAGGCAAAAAGCACCCGGATGACCTTCCGGCGAGGTTCTGAAGTGTGCATACGATGGACACTTTACTACCCCATGAGGCCACTGACGCTGGAAGGTCACATGATAATGACAACATGGCAAATGTAGTACGTCTGGATTACATTTATACTACACACATTGATACTAAATAGAATGTACTTTTTTTTTAGCAGTTATGAAGTAATTACTTATTCAGAATAAGCATTTACTCAAGAGAGAATATGATTTTAGACGCAGCCATAGTCTTTCACGTGATACATTAGTGATGCATTTTCCACACTAGAGAGCAGCACAGAGGTAAACCTTCTAAGAGCTACTTTGTACCTTAAAGTTTAAGTGTCATCATACACACTTTTATCCCTGTAGGCTTGCAACAGTTGCAGCCTTTCTTCAAACCAAGACTTCTGTGAATTCTTATAAAAGCTGGTCACAGTGCTCCAAACAGACGTGTGCAATTTACCTCCTCCCCAGACAAGGTCTACATTACACTCAGTTCCACGTCTTTTTTATGTCTTTCTCTATAGGCCATGCCATTCCTGGTGAAGTTAGTGGGCCCAGGACAGTATACACACCCATGAAGTCATGCTATTTCCAAACTACCTCTTACTGATGGATGTTTTATTTCCAGGTCTGTAATTCTTTTCATTCGAAAGGGAAAAGTCGATCTTTCCTTTAGGAAACTTGAAGATAACTAATGAATTATTTTCCTATATTCCTATAGGAATATATTTCATATTTCCTATATTTTACCTTCATCAGCTATAGCACCATAGAAACATGATAAATTGTTTGCATGATAAATAAATCTTCAATCAGTGTGGTTTGAGGGGCAAGTATCTTATTAAAACACAACTAAAATAGCATTAAATAAAAAATGATGGAAATATATTTGTAAACCTTGAAAAAACCTTTGAATGACACACTCCACACAACAGTTATTTAGACTTAGAGTATATGTTTTTCAGTTTTCTTTTGCAAAATACTGTTTTCTGGTGTTTTCAGGTAATCAGGCATCTGTTTAGCAGATTGAGGACTTTTAAACTGCTCTGATCAGATGCCATCTTCAAGGTGAGTAATGGTCATGTCTGTACAGAAGCTCACCTTGCCTCTGACCCGAATGCCTCCTGATACTATTCACAGATCAAACAAAACAGTGATGTTCCAGTATGGAGATGCAGGAACAATATCTGTCATTTAGCAATATTTACATCTATATTAGCCACTGTGCTTGGCTTAAAAAAAAGAAGAGGGGATATTTAACATACTGTTTAAGAAGTGATTTGTATTTGGCTGAACTATAATATTAGCAGGTCACTGTTCCATATGGTAACCAGACATGGACTGTTGTGGCTGCTGCGGCACAGGCCCATAAAGAAGCAGAAGAAGAGAGAGAGGAGAGTGGATTTGAATTGAGGATGATAATTGCAGAGAGGAAAAACATAAGAGCTGGAGCAGGTTATGACCACGCATCAGCCAGTTCCATTACTAGAGAAGAGTCTTTAAAAAAAAAAAAAAACTGGCCTGTGTGTGTGTGTAAGTGAATGCACACAGCCTCAGTTCAAAAGTTATTAGCTGTCATTCTCACAGACAAATTATAATGGAAAATTCTACCATCGCTGCAAGTGGTTTGACCGCATCTCTCTGTCTGTGCGAGGCTTGAACTTTAAAATCTTTTTTTCTTCAATTTTCCCCCCTTAATCCTTAATCCCTTTTTTTTTTTTACTTTTCAGTTTTCATTCATCTCAGTTTCTCTCTCCCATTTTTAATTATGATGCACAGTCAGGAACACTTAAAAAAGTTGATTTGTAACTTTAAAAATATGGCAACCTATAACAGTCAATCTGTTAACTAAACTAACAACTAAAAACTTTTGTTCATCTATATGAACATAAATATTTCTGTCAAGGCAACTAAATATTGTTTAGCGTTTTGCAATAGGAGCTAGAAATCTCATTCTCTCATTATTATGTTTGATTTTCAAACCCACTACATGACATGGGCATTATTTACCTCATAAAACTGGGGGAAAATATATTACCCTGTTATACAAATATGAAGCAGCAGCAGTATAAATTAAGACAGATAAATGTTAAGCAATGATTTTTAATACATAATTATTTCAAGCTGCAATGCCTGCTGGGAACTTGCTAAACATTGTTCAACGTAAAATTGTTTGTTCAGATGAACACAAAATAATAAACTGACACCAAGTTGGGTTTTTTTTTTTTACATTGCAGTTTTCACAGTTGTTTTACCCAAATTTTGATTTATGCATTGCATTTTGTTGTGTTTTAGGGTTGAAGGAAATGTCGGGTACGAAAATTAAGGTACTGATTATTTTCTGCCAGGACATTATCCAGTTTCTACTGATTTTTTTCGACAGTAGTGTATTTCGGGCCCCGCATAGACATGACAAGGACAGAGTTTGAAGCTCTGATGAAGAAATCCGGCTCGACCAACACAATAACAAAAAATAGTTTTATTTTATTATAATTATGCACTCAAGCAATACATATATGTATATGTTCGTCATCTCTCTCACAGTAACACTGATGACTTTATGTGAAAAATTATGAGGCTGTTGACCTTCAGCTCACATTTATTATTGTCTCCATCTGCGCTGACATACAGAGTTTGAAGTCTTTATTTATGACTAATCTGATATCCTTAACAGATTTCATGCCAAGTCTTCAATGGCTTCCATTTGTTTCAGTGAATTGTCCTGTAGTTTACAGGTTGAAACCACACCCATAATGTATAAAGTAAAATCAGCCATTAAAACTCCTCAGCCTACCACAGGTCCATCATTCTGCTATAAAATGTTTGATAAATTACAGTCTCCCATCAGGTTTGAACCACAAAGGCTGTCCCTGTAAGGATGATTTATGGCTTTTCCCTTTCTTTCACGTTCTCCGTTCTTTCTCCAC
Organism: Squalius cephalus; assembly: GCF_949319135.1. Taxonomy (NCBI): domain Eukaryota; kingdom Metazoa; phylum Chordata; class Actinopteri; order Cypriniformes; family Leuciscidae; genus Squalius; species Squalius cephalus. The sequence goes on along the minus strand of NC_137124.1, from coordinate 17,704,035 downwards.
CAATGACAGAATCCCTCTCTTGGATGGTCACTCTTCCAGACCACACTGTTGTATGGATTCAAATTCCTCCTGAGGGCCCTGTAAAAGCCTTACCCGTGTCAGATGTGGCTTTGTTTGATTTCTTGCTTCTTTAAATGTTCCGAGACGTTGTGCATCCCAGTGGTTGAACCCATTTGGTCTGGTGATTTGGACTTTGTCCCCATCCTTTACCCTGTGGGCTAAATGTGTCCTCCCCTTCAACTCCAGTTGTTTTTGGAAAAACGAAATAGTCAAGAATGAAAAATGCGCATAAGATGGACACGACTGCAGACTTTAGTTCACCGATGCTGCGTTCCAATCCACAATTGTCATGCCCTTCACTCGCTAACTTCCCTCCGTCTCGTTCACTCGGATGTACGTCATTGCTTACGTTACACGAGTGCCCACCACTGGCGGAAACTGCAATGGGCTGAACTGGAACGCCCTAAGCCCTTGATCACTTGGAATCAGCTGTGGAGTTGATTTATGTATTTATTTATTTTTCCCTTTAAGAATTTGTTTAATGCAGCTTCCAAATGTTCATAGGTGTGTTTGGGTTGTTTTAAATAAAAAATAAATAAAATTAATATATCATAGAGTTGTTTGTTGTGGTGGTGGTGATTAGATGAGATCTGTGGGGACGTCACACAATCGTACTGCATTGTGGGACATATAGGCGCCTGAAGTGTACATATGAAGTAGACTCGCTCCCTCGGTCAAAATCGAGGGAACGAGGGTCTGTCCATATAAACTTCCCTCGTCCACTTCACGAAGTGGAACGCACTTCAAAATGGCGGCAGGGATTCCCCCAAGGGGAAGTGCTTAGGGAAGTTCGCAAGTGTGTGTCTAAAAGTGGACTGGAACGCAGCACAGGTAAGACATTGGTTGAAGTGTGTGTAAATGGAGGGCATTAGTAAATTCAAGGATGTATAAAAAGATTATGTAAATAAAACCATTTAATTGTACTGTACCTGTCTGAAACATTTGATGTTCTATGAGCCAAATGCATCGCTTGACAGACAAGAAGAGTGTTTGGAGCTCTGATGAAGTGATTATGGTTGTCTGAGAGAAAGTAGTGCTACATTCTACAAAGGGTTACAAGTGCAGTATGTCAGTGGTTGGTTAAAGGTCATCTGTTATAATCTCAGAGTTAGTTGTCAGTGGCCTATTTGTAAAATTAAGATTGCACCTGCAGCGCTTAATTCATTGTGCATTGAAGCGTTCAATTTACCTACTGCCCTGGCATAAAGGTTTCTATTTACAACGTGTTTTTTTAGGATTTGTAACCAATCACAGACATATCTGTTGATCGTGCTAATGCAATCAGAGGCATTTGAATAGGTCTAAAAGCTGTAATCACAGCAGATCGTCTGATCCTCATTGCTTTAAGATGTTTCACTTGTGTCCTGATCAGTACATGAAAATGAGTGCTTTAAGACAGCAACTGACGCCCAAAACTAAACTTTATTTACCCGTGTCTAACACAGAAGAAATCCACTCAGCATAATTCCAAGCGTTAGTGTTTTGTGTGTTGCTGACTGAAATATCCCATTATAATCAACAAGGCACAGAGATGATGTATAAACCATATTTATTTGACAGTTTGGGTGATTATAATGGGAATTGGGGACATTTACCAGAGCCCAGGCCAGAACTCGATACATGAGCTGAGCTCACACGGTTGCTTCTTTCATAACGAATCATTCTGAATGAACAAATCCTGTAAGTGAATGAATCATTCTTATGACTCCTTTTTTATACACTGCTGGGTGCTACTCAAACGAAAGCTCCTCAAACAGTGCCCAAGGATCCTTCAAACTGAGACGGCCTTCAGCGGTGCTTGATGATGTGGCAGCAGAGATATGCAGCCTTCCGTTAAGAAGCACCCACTTTTTGTTTTTAAAAAGCTAGTTCACCCAAAAATGAAAATTCTGCTATCATTTACTCACCCTCAAGTTGTCCCAAACCTGTATGAGTTTCATTCTTCTGTTGAACACAAAAAAATGTAGGTAACCAGACAGTTGTTGGTAGCCATTGACTTTCATAAGATAAATCATACTATGGAAGTCAATGGCTACTGTATCTGGTTACCAACATTCTTCAAAATATTTTTTTTTGTGTTCCAAATCCAATATGTAGCCTATATTTTTTTTTTTTAATTGACAAAAAAAAAAAAAAAAGAAGATATTAACTGTAGGCCTACTGATTCTGCAGATCGTCACAGAAATTAAATTGGGTCATAGATTCAGTCAATTCACTGATAGGCCTATACGACCTAATCAAGTCAGAAGTCAGTTAAATTGCGATTTTAAGTTAACTATGATTCTACGCAAACTGAGAGAATTCCCCCCCGAAATGTATTTAATGACTCACAAATGAGGCCCAGTTAGTTCTGCTGGAGGTTGAGAAGGATGTAACATTAATGCACGGCCGAATGGAAGGATATTTTGAGGAAGATCGCATGGCCGTATGCGGAGCCTGCAATTAAAGGTAAGTTATGCGGTTTATTTCATATTGTGTAAGCCGATTCAGCTTTAGGTTTGATTACATTGAACTGGGTATTTTACGCGTATGTCGGATATTGTTGCTGTTGTGAGTGCGATAGGCTCGGGTAGTTTTGTGTTTGTAGTGTGTTCAAAACTGTGTTGTACTGAAACTTGGCCCACAACGGACGAGCAAACGCGCTATTGCGCGCGAACATGTGTTTGGAGGTTGAAATGACGGCGGATACTGTGCCTGTGTGTGTTTATAGTCATCATTTCTAGAATTTACTCTAATGATCTAAACATATCCTGCGAAAAATAATCAATGTTGCACCTTTATTTGACGAAATTAATGTTCCAGTTTTACATCCCCCAATGAGAACTCCTAAGTCTAGACCGGATTAAGAGGATAGTTTGCATTTGAGAATGCTTTTGAATCAATATTCCTCTTAGGGTTCAAGGAAAGTTACACTGCTGGATTTTCTCTTTGTGTTGAGAACTTTGCAGGATTCCATGTGGATCCATATGCCTCTTTTCTGTTCCACCTGTCATCACTCTAGCTGCATGCAGCTTTCAAACCCACATTTCTGATTCATGTTCATATACAGTTTGGTATTAAATTTCCACTATACAGTCCAAGATACCTGAGACACAGGCGCCTGGTCTCGATTGAACACTGCAGATTTAGAAAGAACATTGTATGAATGTTTTTTTTTTCCATTTCTATTTCTCTCTCACCTCTATTTTTTTTTTATTTTTTATTTTTTTTTACCTCTCAGATATCTTTAGTCTACCAGTTTTACCCTACTTAAGGTGTGCCATATGTTATTGATCAGGACGGTAGTCAAAGAGGGCAATTTTAGGTTACTAGAACTCACACTTGTGTTGTGCATGTAGAAACACTTTTTTTACAGGTACCATGGTAATACTGTATTCTATGAATGGAGCACAGTTTAAGTGCCATGGCATGCATAATGTATGTTAATCATTCAGTAACATTCTATCTATCTATCTATCTATCTATCTATCTATCTATCTATCTATCTATCTATCTATCTAATATATATATATAGATATAGATATAGATATATATAGATAGATAGATATATATCACAAAGTATCATGGTATTATCATTTGATACTTTACCATAGTACTACAACCACATTTGTAAGTGCAGAAACACGGCTAAGGAGCATGGCCTTTAAATGTTTTCTAGTTTATGTATAACACAACAGCAATCAAAATCATCTTTTTTTGTATTAATCTAATTGCAACATGTCGCCTATATATAAAAATAATAATAATAATCATCATCATCATCATCATCCATCATCCATCATCATCATCATCATCACATGATGGGCCAGGTAGGCATAAATCAGAATACTGATTGACATTAAGCAGTTTCTCCAAGTTAAGCCTATTTATTTTGCTACCTTAACATGCATGGAAATATTGTTAGTTTTATTTTATTATTTGCTTTTAGCATTATTTACAATTTTTTCACAACTCTTTCCAAACAATCCTGAACTACACGGCTCTGGATAAATGGAGATTTTTTTTTTGTTTGTTTCAAATAGAGATTGCGATTCTCCCATGATTCTGAACAGAAAAAAAAAAAATAACGTAATTTACTAGAGGTTCTGACAAAATGTTAATTGCTGCAATCATTTAAAAATGTTAAATTAATTTAAATTAATTATTTAAAAAAAAACATTTTGAATGAATAATTCAATGACTCGCTCATAAATACTTCACTTGTTTCATTACTGGATGAATCAGCGTTTTTAACGAATCTCTTGAATGAATGATTCAATGATAAATAATTTTTTCAGTCATTTGCGTAAATAACAACCCTGTGTTTGGGTAGTTTTTGTGTTACCCAGATCTTGGGTCAGACGTAATAACCCAGTGTTTGGGTAGTTTTTGTGTTACCCAGATCTTGGGTCAGACGTAACACTGTAATCGAAACAATCCTTTTTTCAAGCGCCAAGTTACTTTCAAAAGGTGATTTGCTCTATTTTGACTGTTATCCAAGTAATTCTGTGATTTAAATTTTTAACATAGAAATAACAATACTGTGTGGTTGAAAAGACTGTTTGTGAAGCTGTTCACATGAAAACTGCTCTCTCTGGGTCAGTGGCAGCGCCGGAGAATCATTGTCATTTAAGAATGTTTTATTTAAGTGTTTTAATCAAGTTCGCAATCTTTTAACGATTAACTGAACAGCTCTACTGTGACCCATTTTTGGGTCACGACACCATTTCAGAAATACTGCTCTAAATGATCATCTCCATTTGATGGCTTTCCAGGCATCTGGATCTCACGTAGTTCAGTCAGGAAAAGTGTCCAGCTCCAGCGGCTTGATCTCGTTTACTCTTTATTGGTACATTGCTTCACCCAGGAGGGTCTGGAGGTGAGGAATGTGACACTAGCAGTAGAGAGCACAACATTTGCATTTATTAATTTACTCACTTAAGTATATTTATGGAGCTGTTTATACTTACAGCTACCGGTGTTGCTTGTACTCCACATTAGCAAAGTAAGCAAACACTGATCCTCAATCTAGATACTAAATGTTGTTAATTCCTTTGAAAGGTGCTCATGTGGGTTACTTGCATATATCATGCGTAAATGATAAAAAAAATGATGCAATAGTTACAGTAAATCTGGTTGTTAACTTCTTGACACCCACAAAATTCCCACAAATAGTCAACAAGAACAAATTGTACCTTCATTAGCGGCTGGAGCCCGTCAGCACTTCTTTTTTACTGTCGTTTTACCATTCTTCCTTTTTATTCACCTCTTGTTAATATGGTTTGTAAAATGCATCTGATAAAATACTACGCCAATAGGCAGTGATTAGTCGAGCTATATAGTTGCCGAGTTTCAGTTCAGTTCATAGGACTGTTGGGCGGGGTGGTGCACAGCAGCTTTTATGACCTAAAATCTCATCCTCACACCTGGATGTCCAACCGAAGGACAGATTTGCAGATTCTGAGAGACGTGTAGACCTGAGTGCCCTGCAGAGAAGGACTGCTGACCCTGCCATGAACCGTGATCTGGGTTTGATTAAAAGGGTCCTTTAAATCTTGCTCGCTAACAATGTGCTCAAGGCATGTTCTGCAGTAAAAAAACATTTTTTCAACATTCCCTGTTGAGTTCAAAACAACAACCAGAAGGCCAAGGGAAGAGAGGAGAGAGATCTAAAAACACAAAAGGCGTTCTGCCAGTGAATGAATTCAGTACAGGGTGGCATCTATGAAGGGGGTACTGAGGAATTTACAAAAGCTGTTGAGGATTGAAAGTGAGATCAAGTCCAACTTGAGTCTAGAGTCAAAGAAGGTTTATCCCATCGTTTAAGGGGCTGCATATAAGTGTGAGGTAATGCTTTTTCTCATGGACTCTCACACAAACTGCTATTAGACCAGATGGATGTCAAAAGTCAAGTCTTCATTACTGTAAATATTTTAATTGCGTACAGCTCTCTGGACAAATTGGTTCTGATTGGTCAGTCACCGAATTCTGTAGTCAAATTTTGTAAAAAAAATAATAAAAAATTGTAACCTATATAGACCATTTTGGCAACCGATTTTAGTGGCTCTCATATTACTGACCAATTTATTAGATAATAAAATAAAATAATTTTTATTATTATAAAAATATTAAATAAAATATTATTATAAAATTAATATTTAATTTAAAAAAATGATATTTAAAATAAAATAGTTTTAACTGGTATTTGGTGAGTAGTAGAGCCCGACCGATATGGACTTTTGGGGGCCGATACCCATATAAGGGAGTAAAAAAAGCCCAATATCGATATATCGACCGATATTATTTATGTGTATATCATAATACAGTAACAATATTATATTATAGTACAGTACCAGTCAAAAGTTTGGTCACACTTTCCCATTGTGTGTACAAACTTTTGACTGGTACTGTATATAGAATACAGTAAACAGAATATGTTTATAAACACATTTTTTTGCAATGATCACTCAAATGTGTTGATCAAACACGTGTGACAAAGATATGTAATGGAGGCAGGGTGAATGATAGAATGAGAATTATACATTTGAGCTGTAACCAAACTAGTTTGCATTGCATGCTCTATTCTATATTATATTCTAAATACTGTTGCACAATCTTCACTAACTACTTTGTCTTTTTTATTTAGTCACGTTATATAAAAAAATAGCTTATATCAATAAATATATCAGAAGTGTCACTGACAAAACCCTAATTATCTTCTATTATTAGTCTTAATTCCTCTACTTTCTACCAGTGGTGGAAGTAGCCTACTCAGATCTTTTACTAAAGTAAAAGTAATAATACCACAATGAAAACATGTTTAAGTACAGTACTTTTACTTACTTACTATTTTAAATAAGTAAGTAGTCAGCAAAATGTACTAAATGTGAAACTACTCATTATGCAGAATGGCCCTATAAAAAGTGTTATAATTATATAAATTATTGGAATATTGCTTGATGTTGTAACGTAGCGTTATAGGCAGAATGGCCTGACACCGTGTGTCTGCGCCTCTGCGCCCTCCAGAGGTTGCATTTGTTGGCTGCATACCTCATTTAGCATGCCTCATTTCGGAAAAGTAAGGCCCTGTCCCAAATGGCACACTTCATATGCACTTTCATTCTTGTGGACTTACAATGGCTACTGCGTGCGCATCCATGAGTCCGTAGGGTGTCATTTGTCATTTTAGGTTTCAGAAGGTTGCTCGCGAGCGCCCCCTTTGCGGTTGATATGCGCCCTCGATGCGCACTTTTGCCGATCCCGCACTGATGTGAGCTACGTAACAGACTACTTCCCGACAATCAAAGCGGTGTTACATCACGAAATGCGGACTCGTAGGAAGACCGCAAGTGCTTAGGGTTCCATTTGGGACAGGGCCTAGCCATTACATTTCAAAGTAAGAAAGAAATTACAATAATTTTTGCCTCACAAGGAATAACAGTCAAAAAAAATGTTTTTTAATTAGACATACTCAACGTATATGCAGCCGACAAGTGCAATCTAAGAAGGGCGCAGCCTTCGAACTGAGACACAGTTAAAGCTACACTGTGTGATATTTTCCCCCATCTAGCGGTGAAATTGTATATGACTACCCAGTGAATATTAGTTTCTGTTCCTTTCAATTCCGAGGGCGTTTTAACTCCTACGGTGGCCGTATTATTCCAAGATTAACATGGCTTCCAGTTTGACTTCGCAAAAATTGCGCCTTTAAAACTATTCATCACCTGTGATCCGTTGCAGCACAGATTTATGTTACAAGGTAAACAATACTTTTTCACCATTGACGCGAGGAAAAGTAACGCAAGTTATACTAGAGGTCGTTCTGGCGTTATGCACAACCATGCTATGGTTAGACAAGCAACTATAAAACTTTGAATTTACACAAATAGGCTGAATTACCTGTCGAGAAGAAAGCAGGCAACTTCGGCGTCCGTTTTAAAATCTTTGCTCCTCATGAGCTCTTTCCATCTGGGAAAAGTTACTCCAATATTGACTTTGGTCTTGCTGATTTCCCCGTCGCGTTGACGTTTTAATTCTCTTTCGCTTCCTTGGCGACTCTGCTACATGTCCTCGAAAATAGGCGTGATCCTCCATCTTCAGCAATCTTTCAAATCTGCCGGCAGTCGCGAGTAATCTCCCCCTCGCATTCGTCACGGGGTCACTGAGTGTAAAACGCGAAAGGCAAATTTCCAGGTATGTCCCTCTTTGGCAAATGTATTTTCAAGATGGAGGCGCAACATGGCTGCCGCCATTCGAGCGACTCGCTCGTATGTATTATAAATGGCAGATTTTACGCTTACGAGAATACTTTATTAGTTGGTGGAAGTAATTACACATGAATGAGCACATATACTTTTGATAGAACAAAGTGTTTTTTGCTAAGAATCAACTTAAAAAGTTACACAGTGTAGCTTTAAAGGGACACTTCACCCATTTGCATTAAGCTTTGTATCGTTAGAAACCCAGTCATATTTTTGAATGGTCGTGCATTATCCCCTCATTTTCCCCTGAGACGGGAGAAATACGGATTTCAGTGTTGCAGTTCCTGCTTATAATGATGTAAAAATCGTAATTTTGCGTCATTCTAAGCAGGAAGTCCCATATCTTTGTAGGGGTCGAGACTACAAACACTCGTTCCTCATTTTTCCAGAGGGTGGGATCCACTCACGCTACAGACATAGTACAGATCAGTGGGTGGGACTTCACTTGCAGAAAACTAAAAGCAATATCCAAAAGTCCATTAAAGTGCATCCATCCATGATAAAAGTGCTCCATACTAGCCTAGAAATCTAGACGCACCCTAGCGGCAGCAAAATTTATTTTGCAGTAGGGATGTCCTGATCCGATCACGTGATCGGAAATCGGAAATCGGGCCCGATCACGTGGTTTCAGACATGATCGGAATCGGACGTTACCTGCGTTTGTCACGGGTTGTGTACAGACAGAGTACTCTATAATAGATAAGTTGGCATTGCTTTATTTCGTTTTCAAATACATTTAAGAGAAAAGACTTGTCAAGAAGCTTATTTTATTAATAATTTCATTTATATAACTTTTGGTTCATCTTTGTTTTTATTGTTCTGGCAACAAGTTTGTTTTTGGACATTTGTTTTCTTTTTAAATTGCTGTTGGTCATTTGATCGACTGTTTAAAACACAATAGATATCATCAATGCACTTTTTGGATAAAACTGCGGTGTATTTTGGCCATGATCAATGCATTGTCACTTTAATTCAGCGTAAGCGGCGCAGCAAAAATAGACTCGGCGCCGAAACGATCGCGGCACTGCTGCTTCTGCTCTGCTCCTGCTGCGCTGCCGCGCCGCCTCTGCGTGCGGTGTGAATGCTCTAATCTGTTAACATGGACGCCGAAAAAAATACGCGCTGCACGCTCTGCTAACGCGTGCAGTGTGAAACCAGCGAGTGCAGTTCCTAAAAGCACATTACTGGCTTTGCAAACACTGTGGCACTTTTATTTTTTTATTTGTTTACATGCCTGCTGAGTATTTTAAGTTGAGGTGCTATTTGTTTATTAGACTTTTTTATATTTATTGTTGCACTAAGTCCAAAAGTGAAGAATTTATGTTATTTATTACTTTATTGTTCAAGCTACCTCACAGAAGTGCTCTGTTTTTTTACAGAGTTGTTGAACGTTAAAATAAGGTGAATTAAATAAAAAATAAGGAACATCCTGGATCTGTTTTTCGCTCTTCTTTATTATTATTTTTATGTATTATAGAAGTATCAGATCGGGACTCGGTATCGGTAGATACTCAAAATCAAATGACTCGGACTCGGACTCGAGGGCAAAAAAACCTGATCGGGACATCCCTATTTTGCAGCCAGTGTAGTCTAGCAACTCTCCGTTGACTTTCGAGCTGGAAAAACCAAACTCTAGTCAGGCCAATCAAATCGTGTATAGAGTCGGTGGGCGGGCTTAACATAATGACGACAGAGTTGTGACGGTTCCATGTGAATTCCCTGCTATTTGAAAACAAAGAATGGCTGCTGCTGGCGAACAGCGGTCTTTCGAATCGACTTTGGCCGCGACTCTGGAGGACTTGGAGTTAAGCTTTTCTTTGAGAAAAGAACAAAGAACGGCACTTAAGTCATTCTTTAAAAAGATGTGTTCGTAGTTTTGCTGACCAGATACGGCAAAAATTTAATCTACTAGCTCCGCTGGTGGGAAAATGCTCTGGTTGGTTGTAGCGCTATCCTATTGCGTGCCGAGGGAATTTGAAAGACAACCGTTTATCCCGCCCCTCGGATTGAGCCGTGCCAATGGTGAGCTGCCAGACCTAACATCTTGATGTAGGTCTGGCTTGCCAGGCTAGGTCCACACGGCTCTGGGTTGTTAATAAAGGCCTTCTGAAGCGAAGTGTTTGTGTAAGAAAAATATTCATATTTAACACGTGACAAAGTAAGTATTTTAGCTTCAGGGAGCCGTGTGGAGCTTTTTTTTAATGATGGATAGATGCACATTTATAGACTTCAAAACAGAAACGGCCGTTCACTGCTATTATAAAGCTTGGAAGAGCCAGGACATTTTTAAATTTATAATATTAAAAAATAACTCTGATTGTATTCTTCTGAAAGAAGAATGTCATATACACTTAGGATGACTTGAGGGTGAGTAAATCATGGGCTAATTTTCATTTTTGTGTGAACTATCCCTTTAAGTCACTTAATACACACTCTCTCTCTCTCTCTCTCTCTCTCTCTCTCTCTCATAATATAGTTGCATGGATTCATTCTCTGTAAAATTACAATTTTACCTTTAATTAAATAGATTCAGTGCCAATACTGTAAATGTGACCTTTTGTATTGGGATAATTATCTGATTGCATATCCATCTTATTTTAACTCAAATGTTCTTTTAAAAAGAGTTAGCGTTGCTTTGTTCAATCCACCCCCCCCCCCTTTTTTTTAAATATATTTTCTTCAAAAGTCCACAAATTACTTCAAGATGACCTATACAGACTAAAGAACCTAATTAGGCCTGTGGCTTCATTTACCAGAATCGCATTAGCTAGTGAAGACTTGAAACGGCAAACATGCTGTTTCATCATTACCACAACAACATATCCTACGAGCTGAGAATCGATTTGAGGGGATGAGCTCAATCAGCCTTCAGAGGAGCTTTGAGAGGAGACCAAACCAGACTAAGTATGGAGATGTGCTGGCGTTGAGAGAAAGGAGACTCCAGATTTCGCAATGGTTGCAACATCTGCAGTCAATGAAGCATTAAACCTGAACTTTCCAGAACCCTGCAGGAAGAGAGGACACAGAGAGAGAGGGAGAAAGGCTCCAGCAAGGAACCTTCATCCCCTGAAGTTATAAAACTGGTTTACATTTAGGTTGTGGTGCTGTCCAGTATCTGCCCTCGTCATGCCCTCTTTTCATATTCTTCATGTCATACTGTACAGAAAATATCTTTGGAACCAGACCTTTCTATAAAATATTTGAATTCCATAATGCACCTTATTTTTAACATAAGAGACAAGTGGGTTTGGCCATTTGTAACTTGACTGTACAAGGCTTCAGTTCTTAGATGCTTAAGTTATTTTAGCTGTACAAAAACAGTCTGTTACGCTACTTCAGTGGTTCCCAGACTTTTTAGAGTGGCAAACTCCCTGAGGCATTTAACATCCTTCTGCGTACCCCCTCTCTTCCACTTAGACTGCAATCACACCTCTTCCATCAAGGGACAATATCTGGCCTCTTGTATTGATTTTCAGGTGCATTTTTTTACTTTTATAAAGGAAAAGTTTTTCTAACCCTATTAATTGTATGTGTGATGTTTTGTCAAAATTCCCTTAAAGTAATTATTGATATAATAAATAAAGCAAAAAAATTCAACTAAATCAATAATTTCAATCAATGAAACCGGTATAGCCATCTTTGCACTGCAATGGCACAAGCTGCATCTAGATGCATTTACACTGTGTAATGCTGCTCAGAGGTGGCCTGAATGCAGTTACGATGGCATAAACGATGTTATAAGATTGTTGTAAAAAAAAAAAAAAAATTTTTTTTTGAGAAATATAAAATGATGGTAAAAAAACTAAGTAATACTTTTAAATATTAAACTAAAACTACCAGTAGGTGGCAGCAAGTCACTGTCTTAATGAGTTAGTCATCAAGTCAGTCATTCTTTCAGTAACGAAGCAAATGGCTGTATTTTTGAACGAGTCTGTAGCTATGTTTCCATCCAGTTGTCAATCGAATTATCTGAAGTTCGGTAAAAAAGCTCATGCGAATAAAGCTGGTGAAAGTGTGTTTCCATCCAACGGCTTTAAAGCGAATAAAAACCTGTGCGTAATGACGTCACATGCTGTTTTGCAGTCAAATTGGTATATCGAATTGATTTGAGACGTTTTACGGTGTTTCCTTTTCATTTTCGCACTGACTCGCACAACATTGAAGCAATCATTTGCGAACAAAATTTTGCTAGACAAAATGGATCACGCCATCTACCGTTTCCATCAGGGTTTACCGCATAAGCTGTATATCGATCAAGATAAAAATCCGATGAGACCGAACGCATTTCATTTGAGTCGATATTCATGAAATTCAATCGAATTTTACTGTTTCCATAAGGCATTTTTCATTCGATATCACTTAATTCGGATAAAAACGTGTGGATGGAAACATAGCTATTAAATCATTGACTCTCCCAATTCGTTCAAAACTGCCGATTTGTTCACTAATGAAACACCGTTGTGTGTTGGAGATGCCACAACAGTTTTGCGTCACTTGTACGTCACTTAATATGACCTCTTTGTTTGTTGAACTGTTCAACAATGTCAAATCAGTATCACATTTGCAATCATGTAAATATTCGGGGGAAAAATATTCATATAATATATGATCAACATTAAAAACAAGAACTCACACAGGGTATATTTCTGTATCGCAGAGAGTTTGAGTCTTAAATTGATCTTTATGCAGTCTCTGTGTCTATATTTGTTCTTCATGCTAGTATTAGCATAAATCCCCACCTTGGCAAAGGCACATTGTCATGAATGGCGGTAATGTAGCGCGATTTCCTAAGGCAGCGTAGTCTGCACGCAACCTATCATATGCCCGTTTCTTGGATGCTGTAAGTTTTGACCCACAAAAGATGAGTTAATTTGATTGGATGTCATGTATTTGACTTTTTACGCCACTACCATTTTCCTCTTTACACTAGATGTGGCATTTTGTCTGTTCGAAATACATGCTCTGTTTTAAAATCATTTTAAGATGGGGTAAAATTAAATGAACAGCAAAAAAAAAACATTTTATTTGGGAACCACTGTGTTACTTGATATTGCAAACTGGTATTTATGATCATATTATTTATTGAATCATAAACGCATTTGGTTTGTAGTTATTTACTTATGGCAGCTACTGATTCTCAAGTCTTGTACATTAAGAGAAAATATCTACTGCGTTGCAAAATAAGGTTGATGGAATACCATAATTAATTTTATACAACAAAACTTTATTGTAAATATGCATCTTTCTTTATAGTATATTTACAACCAGACAGTAAATTTGACTAATTTAAAATTTAATTCATTTGATTAATTAAAAAAAAAAAACGGTTTATAAGAGTAATATTTTCACAATTTTTACTCGTGTAGTTTTAATAAATATTAATAATATGAATAAATATTCATGTTCACATTAGCAGTAATGATATTTGACGAAGCAGACTCGTTCAAAACTTTCCAGACTGTGGCCTTTTTATGGCCATTTTAAATGATTGTTGCAGGTTTTTTTGTTATATGAGTGATCATTTTAGTATTTTAGTTCTAATTCTCTTGTAGGTTTTTTTTTTTTTTTTTTTTTTTTTTTTAACGTTGTGTTATTAAAAGCAAGGTTCCTCTTACTGGAATTTCTTAACCCTCTCACCTTTGTTCAGGCACTAATTGTACATCTAGAGGAGTTCTGGTAGACCACTTCTGTTGATTTTTCCATCAGACTCCCCAGGCTATTTCTGAACCCTTCCTCTTTTTTTTAAATCTGCCCCTCATACTAATTTCATCCCCTCTGATCTCTAATTTGTTCTATGGAGTGGTCGCTGAAAAGATCCAGGACCAGAAGTCTGACGTTCTCTTCAAGTCAGCTGTGACGCTGCAATCCGTCATCAAGAGGCCTGAGTGTGTTTTGATGAGGAATCCTTTATGAAGAGCAGAATTGCTTCAGTATTTCAGAAATTGGCTTTTGGATGAAACTCTCCAGTGTTTGTAGACTTGAGCATCATTTGACAGAATAACTGTCTGTTGTTCAAAAATGCCATCTGTGGCCTTAGCTAAAGGCTGGGCTTCTGCAACACTGGTGCCTGGCGCTCCATTGCTCTCTTCATTTCCATCTCCCTCAATCCTGAAACAGGAGGAGGAAAGTAAATAAGTCAGAGCTCTCAAGGATTAGGTCATCAGTGCCTTGACCTGCTGCCAGCCATAATATTGTGTTGTGGTTTCATTACCGACCCAATCAGAGCCATATAATTAAAACATTCCATTCGTTTACTTCACTCGTCTTCCATTCCTTGCTTCACTTAAAACAGGGATTGTAAATCCTCAGTGTCTGATGCCCTGTGTTAAATTATTTTAAGAGCATTAACTGATAGCTCTACTAGTAATCTCTGTAAATAAAGGTTGTGTGTGTTAAAGCTTGTATCTTATCTAGATCTATGATGTTACAAGGAAGATTTTCTTTATGTGACTCTATGGTAAAAACTTTTCATAAAACACGTTACCCCCATTTTTATCTATTATGGACTTTTGCACTTGGCTAAAAGATGTACTTCAGATTTGAAATAATGCAGCTTGCTTGTTACAGGTTATGCTTGTTTACAATTTGCCTAGTTCCTAAAATCCCACTTTAAAAGATTGTTTGAAAGAAGATTTTAAGCTGGCTGCATTTGACCATTTCTCCTCAAACAGAGGTCCAAAGCAGACATTTAACCACAGAGCAGCTTGAACCATAATGACAGGATTGAAGGAGACTGGTAAAAAGTTTAGTGCTTGTCCACAAATCCTGTTTATCAGACACAACAACTTCTTAACTTATTTCAAATTTATATACATCAAATATACATACGAGACTTGTAACAAAATTAGAAATCTTTATATTTTTAACTTTAATATTTTTTTTGGACTGTCAGTTTCACTACCGTTTGGGGTCAGTAAGATTTTTTTTTTTTTTTAAACATATTATTTATTCAGCAAGGATGCAATATATTGATCAAAAGAGACAAATGCTGTTCTTTTGAACTTTCCATTCATCAAAGAATCCTTATCATGGTTTCTACAAACATATTGAGCAACACAACTGTTTCCAATTGGTAATAATACGAATTTTAACCGTGTGCACCAAAACAGCATGTTACAATAATCAATAACACTTTATTTTGATGGTCCCTTTTGAACATTCTGTTGACTATAAGTAACTTTGCAACTACATGTACAACTAACTCTCATTTGTCGCATTTATATTGTGTTTAGTTGTTTTCTGTCATGTTTGTATTAGTTCTCATTAGTTACCAAGAATTCTGATTAGTTAATCTCTGTCCAGCTGTTCCTGTTTAGTGTCCTCATTTACTATGTGTATTTATACTCCCTGTTCAGTCCTCGGCGGTTATTGTTTGTGTGAACGTGGTCATTATCTTCCTGAGTTTGTTATTAAAGACATTGTATCTGTCACCATCTCCTTCGTCGTGCACTTTCTAAGCCACCCAACCTGTAACATCATTTGAGTATTAGTAGACTGTCTTCTTCCATCTGCTAACTGTTAATTGTGATGGTCCTCCAACAGACATTCTACTGACTGTAAGTAACTTTGCAAGTACATGTCAACTTTTTCTAACCCTAACCCTACCAGTCTATTAATACTCTACTAACACTCTAATGAGAGTTATTAGACATGTGAGTGCAACAGAATGTGTTAAAAGGACTATCAAAATAAAGTGAAACCGAATAATCATGTGACACTGAAGTCTGGAGTAATGACTGCTGAAAATGAGTTAAATTACATTTGAACATATATTAGTTTATTATTGTAATAATATCTTGCAATATTACTGTTTTGCTGTATTTTTGATTAAATAAATGCAGCCTTATTGAGCATAAGAGACTTTTTTTCAAAAACAAAAAAATTACCAACTCCAAACTTTTGGGTGTAATTAAATAATGTTTGTGGCGTTTCCTAAAAAAGAAAATTGTCATTATTTACTCAGTCACACCATTTGAAACCTGTAAGACTTTCTGTGTGGGTTTTTTTGTTTTGTTTTCCCACCGTCTAATGGCGTCTATACACTGAATATCAGTGGGGTCCAAAAAAACACTGGACCCCAGTGACTTTGATTGTATGCTGGATCCAGGCCTCATGGGCTGTTGGGAGCAGGCTGACAGGGTGTAAGTGGAGTAGGATTTCAGAGGCTTTACTATGTGTGTGGTGTGATACAGCTCCAACTCCACCTGCTCACCTACAAAACATTCCTGGCATCCCCATGCATGTACTGTACCTTTCACCATCTCTGGAGTGCTGACATAAGACAAAAAGATAATAAAAAAAATCCATGCTCTTAGTGATCAAAGAGGAGTGTTTGACTTGAAATACTGTAATGAAACCTTCTTGTGATGAGCTGTCTTGATCAGACTCAGCAGGTGGGTAATAATATGCCAAGATGATGAGTGATGTAAAGATGACTTGCCCAGGTGTGAGATTCTGATATAGGTAGTTGAGGAGAGGACCCAGGACTGCAGAGCAACACAGAGGTCAATCTTTTCTTATTAGCCTTCTGGTTTAGGAGTTGACAGGTGACATTAAAATATTACATTTTATCTAATACTTCTTATCAGCCAGACTGTCAACTGGAGACCGTGTGATTACAGAGTCTGTAGATAGACTCCACACAAATCTTAGCGTAGACCAGTGTCAATAAATAAATAAAATATAAAATACTCTTGGGACTGGTTGCTGGAAGGATTTTTTTTTTTTTTACTTTGTTGAAGACGAAGGTCTGAGCCAAAACAACAGATTGGCTTGTACTGCTCAGCTCATCTAGTTAACATACCATATTGATTTGAAGTTCCTTCTATTGGTATTTGATGAGCACAGCATGCTTCACACAATTGTCCTTTGGGACCTCAGCATCCCATGTGAACTCTTCCTGCACTTACCATTAATTGAAATTGAATTTGGCGTCGTTGATTTCCTTCATCATTTTGTTCTATTCCTAATGAGAGCCTTTTGTTGTGGCTTTTGGCTGCAGAATTGATTATTTATATATTTATTTCCTATATATCACCCTTCCGAAACCCCTAATAATGGTGGTGTATAAGAATCCCACAACAAAACCACAGTTTGTAGGAAGGATTCGCATTTTGACGTCAATGGAAATGTGTATCCTGTCTTTACTTTGGCCTGCCCAGTCAGCATAACGGTGGTGGGAGCTTAACTAGAAGACAATAAAAAAGGATTCTCACCACACATTCATTATTTGATATGCATAGAAACAAATGCAAAACATTTATAAACATAACATAAACATATCAACATTTATAATTTTGATGGAAACTCTAGCTGAAGGTGGTTGTGTAGGAATTAGTGGCTTTTTTCTTTTAATATTAAAGAACATTCCTGTTCATTGCAAGTCTCTGTAGCTTCAATGCCTAGTCCTTACACTACAGACATATTTGAGTACAAAACCAATTGACAATAGAGGATTTCTTGTTGTCAGGAAATGGAAAAGCAAGGTTTATGCCTCTAATTTAATGCCTCGGTTTTTCGTTTTTGTAACTTATTGAAAAGATATTAAATAGATTGTGCAAGGAGACATTCCACAGATCGTTTTAAATTTCTACAGAGATAGTTATTTTTGGTCAAGTTTTTTCTCACAGCACTCTTTGCTTTCCATTCATATTGTAAATGTAATTAATAGAATTGAATTTTTTGAAAATAAAGCATCCCATGTGTTTAATAAAACAAAACCGTCACCTCTGAGTAAATTTGTGCAAAGTAGAAATTGCAGTTGGAGTACTCTGACAAACTTGATTTCTTGCGGTCGGCGTGAATTATTCACTTTATCAAAGTCACATGACTTTTTTTTTAATTTGCCTATAGGAATTGGACATAGTTTATGCACTTGTCGTCTTAGTTCTTACTGAATAAAATATCCAACTCAAATGAACAGGTATTTTTTTATGTGATGGACAAATATTTGAAAATGTCCTCACAAAAAGTAAAACATGTTAAAAACTAACTAGTGAGGACATTTGTAGTTATTCTAATTATTAGAAATTAGGGCTGGGTAAAAAAATAATAATGATTTATAATCAAGAATGACAGTATGAGGTACTGCAGTCCAAATTCAAAATATCAGAGATCGTTGTTTCCCCCGCCCCCTCCTCCTCAGACTCAACGCTCAAGCGGGTTGCCAGTTTGAGGACATGCAACAGGAATGAGCGAAATTGACAATGAAAGCAGAGGAGACTTACAGACTGAGTTGATTTATCCACGTTTTATTATGCTCTCGTTCATAGAGATTTTTAGATGGAAATCAAGGCTTTTTAGGTTGTGTGGATTCTGCAATCTCTTACCCAGTTTATTTGCTCGTTTCCAAGGCTGCGATACGCTGTGTTTCCTGCCAACTAGCATCCCAGAGTGTCGAAATACTATTGGGTGAACTGGCAGTGGGCATCACACAGACCAAAAGAAATAATAAGTCAAATAACTGGCTGTAGAAGTGTTTTTCAGAGAAACGAGTATGTGAACTTAGTATGTTTCCTAAATATCTGCAAACATATTATGGTATTTTTAATGCTTTAGTAGAGTAAAAAAGTTACATACATCACCTTTTAATCTCAAGAATCAATCTTTTAGCCTATGCTCTTTTCAGTTGATGAATAAACAGAACATTGTAGCGCCTCGCCACCTATAAATAAATCACAATAAGCTTTGTGCTTTTTGAAACAAAGTCTAAGATCTCAAATTCTGTCAATTTTATCATGATACAGTTTTGGTTTTACTCAGTTTTACTAGATATAGCACAAAATAAACCTGAATGAAGATCAGAAGGTATGTTGAAAGATGCAGTACAACTTAAAAAATCTGTATCATGTCTCCTGTAATCTTCAACCGTGGAAAGGTTATAAAGCTTATATATCAGCTTGCCTTGTAAACAATGTCACATAACATTTACCTCAGAAAAGCCATTCAATGACCATAAACTCATCAGTCAGCTAGAAAAATTAACTGCTCTTCAGTATTTAATGTATGTTTGAATAAGTTTTTATTTCAAAAATTGGGGTAATATCAATAAAAATTTGCCATGTACTGTACTTGATATCCAAATGTATGTGTATGTGAATCGAAATGTAATCATATCATGACATTTGTGTCAATACCCAGCCCTATTAGAAACGCTCATACATTGGGCAAATCATGTTTTTTTCTTTTTCTTTCTGTGTTAGAAAAAATGCTGTTTTGTTTTGCACTGAAATTTTTTTTGGGACCCCAACTTACTTTGAAATATCTTTAATTTTTTTTTTTACAGTAAGATAAAATAGTTTGATAACATAAAATGGGTGAGTAAATTATGAGTACTATTACTACTATAGATATAGATTCCTCATTAGTGGCTGTTTCTATGGGCTGCAATATGTAAGCTGCCCTCCATATTGGAACGGTAAAATCTTGTCCGTGGTCACTCGAGAGCAAGTTGACTGCATCTGAAACCCAGTTATTCACATGTATGAATAAATACCTATATCTGCAATAGACATTAGCAAATTATTTTCACAGCATTTAGTTTATCATTGATGTAATAATTCTGCATAGGGATAATATTGCATTTTGAGTTATGGATAACACAAAGCAGCACATTCTCACCTCTTAAATGTTATCCCATTTTGATTATGGGCCATGGTTTTACAGCCATGGGCTACACAATGCTGTGACATTTTCGATGAAAATTCATTGATTTGTTAGTGTGAGTGATGAACAGTGTCATGTTAACCGTTCCAAGATGGCGGACACGTTACCTGGAGCGGTTGAATGTGGCGTCTGTGTATACATTAGGGCTGTCACTTTACGTTCGAAAATCGATTGTGCAATCGGACCAACCAACGCAAGTTTCGAAAACGAAAATAGGGAATCGATTTTAACAGTCTTTTCTCGGAGCGCGTCCAGCTTGTCACGATACGCCGCAGCGAACGCGTGTCACACAGCAACTGCAGGCTCTGACAAACACTCATAACAGCAAATTATACTTCTGCATAATGTGTCTCTTTTAACAACAAAACTGTGAATTCTGCCGGTATGCAGACAGTCTCATGCATACAGATTCGGGCTACGCGTCTACAATCGCCTACGTAGGCGAAATTTGTGTGACATTTCTAATTGTAAACACAGCCATGTTGAAGACTGCGGTAATGTTTTTCATTTATGTTATGGCTTATTGTTTTTTCGAGAATGTTGCACTCGTTTGTCATTGTGCACGAAACTTCACACCAATAAATCATCAAGAATATTTGCTGACTTGTGCGCGTCTCAAGCGCCCTCTTTACGTTCGTCCTAATGCCTGTTAGTTGTCCGTGGATTTGCCCATATTTGGCGTTTAAAATGGAAACGTCTTTAGACATTGAAAATCGATTTTACAATCGATTCAATGAACACTTATGTCTCAAAAATCGAACAGGATTTTTTCACAAAAGTGACAGCCCTAGTATACATATCTATAGAACTATCCCTTTAATAATGTCCCTTTAGATTTATCTCAGTATGAAAACTACTGCAGAGGTCATGACTAATATAGCTTTAAAAATCTGTGTTTGAGTGTCCAAGTGTGTTACTCTTTCCCATGAGAGAAATCTGGCAAGGGTCAGCGATAGGTTAACACTATACCATGTCCTCATCAGCACTCCATTAACAGATCTGTGTGTGTGTGCATGAGTGTGTGTGTTAGGGTCAGCGATAGGCTGTGTCTAAATCAGAGGTCCACTGTGGTCAAAGGCAGGTCACCAGACGCTCATTAATGTAGACACCAACTCATAATCATAATGTTAACATACAGAACACCCATGCTCGTATGATACCCAACATGCACTTTCCACTCTATGAACATCCTTTATAGCCATTTTGACTGTAAATCCATATAGTAAATGCCGCAACGGATCTATTTAGAGTTAAAACTCTTTGTCCCAACCCCATCTGCCTCTGCAGGCTGCATGGTCGGGTTGCACCGCTGAACTTGTGCTGAACATTTTTACTGCACCGCCACCAACCTTGCTCTGCCTGTAAATCTGACAGAAAATTTGTTTGGCCTTTGACCCACGGGTGTCCCTCACGAGGCTCATACAGCCGGGGTCTGTTAAAACTATCACAGGGGAGGAACGCTTCTCTGCATGTGTGTATAAGGACTAATGAGAGACTGGGGCCGTTTGACTCGAGCTGTAAATCTGTAACCCCCCCCCATGCACGCATACACAAGCACATACACATCGCCATTGTCCTCTGGCAGAATTTCACAGGCCTCTGTGCTTTAAAATAATGGCTTGTGTTCTCACAGTAAATACTTGCTATAGCTCTGTTGTGGTAGGTTTTTGCACTTTTCACCCTGTTCTCATTAGAAAAAAACGAGAGAGAGAGATGAGGGAGGGGATGAAACAGCTTGTTTGGAGAGGTGAAGAGGTCATATTTATGGAAGCCCGCAGCCGTGATTTTTAGGTCTGAGTAATTGGTTAATTTTTAACAACTGCTCCGGTAAGTCTAACCGATCGTGTTGTAACAATCCCGGTTAGAGCAGTTGACCTCTGATCTGAGTGGCAGGCTGCAGGGCAGCTTTCTGTCTCTTTAGGAAGTGACTTTTTACCGTCAGAGCCAATGTTTAGTGTATTTTTCATAGACTGGGCCCATAAACTTTGGT
The DNA here is from genome assembly GCF_949319135.1 of Squalius cephalus. NCBI lineage: Eukaryota > Metazoa > Chordata > Actinopteri > Cypriniformes > Leuciscidae > Squalius > Squalius cephalus. The sequence continues at coordinate 17,682,081 of NC_137124.1, read as the reverse complement.
GTTATGGGAAGCAAAGCGGCATTTGTAAGCGTTCACTGCATGCAATGTTAACTGCGGTCATAAATGTCTGAGAAAAATATACAGAGGGATTTTGAGCCGTGTACAGGATGAAGCTGTGTTGTGTGGGCAAAAGGTCTCTGACCTCAAGGCCAAGTGTTCCTTCCAAAAACATGCACTCTTAGACTGACTAATGCCGCTGTAGATTTTACAGAAAATGACCCTCGTTTTACAGTGGTGGGAAGTTTTGTGTCTCCCACACGTCCGGAGCAGAGTGACACATGTTTAAAGATATCCTTTCCTTTTCCTCACCACTGGTATGTGCTTTTTTTGCTACTATTTGATTACGTTATGTTCTTTCATCCTTGTTTTCCTCTGTCCCCTGACTGTAGTAAAGTTGATATAATTATTCAGAGGTATTCCCAAACCCATTCACTGTAAATGATTTCAGAGAAGTAACATAAATCAGTTTTGAATTTAAACTGATTTTATCCCTGGGCTGAATTAAAACAGTAGGGTTATTTGCAACGCTATCTCACGACCAATTCGTACGAATTCGAAAGACTAATAAAAAGTTGCCTAATTCGTACGAATTCGAACGATTTGTCTAAACCCACGTGCTGGGTAGGTTTAGGGGCGGGGTCAGGGGTAGGTCATTCGTATGAATTCATACGAATTGGGCAATTCGTAAAATATGTACGATTTAGCAAAAATCGTACTAATTCATACGAGTGAGGTCGTATGAATTCGTACGAATTAGCCACCTCGTAGAATTCGTACGAATTGCCGTGAGATCAGGCTGGTTATTTGTTGTAAATTGTGTAATTTACTATAGGTGCCATTTAGGTCTGTTTTCGAGAATGAACGAATTATTGACAGCTCAATAAGCTAAATCATGCACCTCTTTAATTTCTACAACTGTCTTTTTTAGCCCCCAACCATAACTTTTATTCTACTGTATGAATCTTTGAGCTGCCTATTTTTATTTACTTACTGAAATAAGAAATACAAGATGTACTGTAAGATAGGTTAAAAAAATGGCAATAAGTTTATCAATTTGTTTACTTTAGCTTTTTGTGCGTTAGTGCATCATGAACTAATAATGAACAACATTTTTTACAATATTTATTAATATGCTATAGTTCATGCAATAGTTTTATTTAGCAAGAATGTATTTCATTGCTCAAAAGTGACAGTTAAGCCATTTATAATGTTACAAAAGATTTCTGTTTCAAATAAATGCTGTCCTTTTGAACTTTTTAATGAAAAAAGAATAAAAAAATGTGAAAGAACTGAGGTAGAGTTAGTACAAGTGGACTAAAGTAAGATGTACGTTTTATTTTTATGATTTGTTTAAATAACAATAGATTTGATTAAACCTGGCTTGTTGCTTTCCTGATTTGGTCATGAGAAATAAGAAAGTATCACACCGTTACAGGAAACAGCCGTTGCACTTCCAGGAGTTTGCGTGCTTTAGCTTTCAACCTCCGTTAACCTCGAATCTGTCAAACGTGTATCATTTTTGACAGACAATAACACATTTCTCAGCTCATTTGAGAATGGATGTGCTTGGGTGGTCAGGGACCTCTGTGGATAATACACGCGCACACACACACACACACACACACACTGTGTGTCACTGCAGCCTACAATACATTGGACTGAAGACTGACCGCAGGCTGTATGAAACCACTGACTGGGTTGAGTATCCGCCCTCAGTTCCTAACCAGTCCAAACCAGAAGTTGGGCCCAACAGCAGCCGGACCGGTGCTCCTCAGTAATTCTGATAGGCACTAACTCAACCCAGTTAGACAAGATCACTTATGCCGATGGTCTGAAAAATAATTTATTCTATCATATTTCTCTCTCTCTCTGTTTATTGGATAAATGTTTAATTGTCTCAGTGCAACTTTGTATATGAAGTATAATTTGAATGGCTTGTTTCACACAGATGTTTTGGACTATTTTGTCATGATGGCTACTTTTATGGCCATCATTTCCACTGCAGTGAAAGAGACAAATTTCAAACTGTAATATGGTGGTATTATTGTCTTAGTCTAATTAATAGATGTAGATGCCCTCCATAGATACCCTCCATGTAACAAACTTATGTGACTAGTGCATAAGTAAACACTCATGACTCTGATGAGGAGACCAGTAAGCCGACCTCACACCCTTGCAAGGAAGTTTTACAGTCCTGTTAAAAATGACTAGGGGGAAGAAAGAGATGGAATAGAAGAAAAGAGTGGTGGGGGTGGAAGAGTCAAGGCTTTCAGTGGCCTTCTGGGACTCACTTACTGCCAGTGAGTTTCTTATAGCTGCCTCAGGAGTGGTGTATTAGGCACATGCAGAAACAAATGGCCTTGAGAGTTACCACAATTTTACACTACTAGGCCAGAGATGTGTCAGTAATCAAATTTGCAAAACCACTGTAAGTTAGAATGTTGTTACATACTGTGTCAAGTTACAGTTATGCACACAAAGTTAATATTTATGTATGGGCAGCTAAGGACCTTGGGGGGTATAGCACAAATAGAACACATGCATACATGTATACATGTATACACACACACACACACACACACACACACACACACACACACACACACACACACACACACACACACTGAATGAAACAAGGTTTTTGCTTGTATCCCTCAATTTGGCCACACAGACTGAAGGTACATACTGTAAATACTGATGGTATTATTATCATGTTTACTCCTACTAAGAAAAATTAAATATGTAATGTTTTCAGGGAACTGCTGCCTAAATAATATAATAAAGAAGTGTCCAAATTCTCTGCATGGTTCTCTCCAGATTACAATACTGTTTCCTCTTTGCTTCGCCACATATTTCCCGGATCACAGCCCTCAACCGCCGTGAATGTCCAATACCCTGGTGATGGCCATTACCCTTGAGTTCACGTTGCATGGGCCACTAAAGCCTCCTGAATATATGCTTTGGACAGTAAGGTGTGTTTGACTTCAAACCCACGTCATCTTTCTTCTGTTAGACAGAAGCCTGGCAGATATGCGTTCTGATTGAGACTGATATGAGAGAAAATATTGAGCCTGGAGCTTGACCAGTCTGCATGAGATGACAGTCTCCAAGAAAATTATGTCCAAAAAGTCAAGCTTCTGTAACAAGCTCCAAAGAATTCTTCCTGGCCTCATGAGCTCAATATCATACAAAACCTTTCTGTTCATAGAACGACGGTGCTCCCAATGTTTCATCCATCAAGTGCTGATAGATGACAAAACATGAACTGTTTGTTCAATTTTTTTACTTTGTAAAATGTCTTATTTGTACCATTTCCCCTCATTGATTTTTATTTTCCTCACTGTTCTTTGACCATTATTAATCTCCCTGTAGAGAAACATGCTGTTGTACCAATATATGAGAGTGCATAGAGTGAAAAATGTGCTGGAGAATGTTTATTTATATTACAAGAACACTCACACATACTTGTGTGTATAAATCAAAATGTATTTAAATGTATGTATAATTATATACATTTTCATTCATCTATACACATATACATTACATTTTTTATAATTAATGTGAATAAATGATTTGCACTATATCACTTAATTGGTTTCAAATCAATATTATAACAATTGTATATATTATATTAGTAATTTATTCAAAGTAGGGATGTCCCGATCAAGTTTGTTGTGTCCCTGATCCAAGTCTTTGAATATTGAATATCTGCCGACACTGAGTCCTGATCCGATACTTGTATTTTCCTAGTGTTTGGTGCACACTTCAAGTACATTACATTTTTAAAATCAATCCAATGTATACAGAGCCGTACAGAGTTTCTCTGGGGCAGGAGCTCAAATGTAAAAAAGGGGCAAAAATATTTAACCCCAAAAGTTAAAACTTATGTATTTCAATTACATGTCAATTTTCCATCCAATTTAATCACATAAATCCAACGTAAAAGTTAACATTTTATTTAAGCTTCACCATGTTCAGTTGACGTGAATGAATTAAATAATTATGATGAACTGTGATTTTAAGATTGTGTATTAAATAAACTTTACTCATTTCAAATAAAATTGTTGTTACTTGCTTTATTTGACTGTCTTACATTTCCTTAATTCTATTGAATAAACGGTCAAAAACATTAAATTTTCAAACATTTATTGTGTGCAATTGCTCCATAAGTCAAAAGAAGCATCCAGTCTGACAAAAGAAACAAAAAAATCCAAGCAGGACAAAATACAGCACTTTACAAATTAATGCAACTGCTTTAGTTTTATGGATCCTCCCAAACTGTACTTTCTGTGGTTTCATGGTTTAGTTTTAAGCCAAGTAACAGGGATCCAAATTTCAACATCAAACATTCTTTTTTGAGACAATAACAACTCAAGATTTTGCTTTAGTATAATTTTTCGGGACAATTTTCAAGGTAGACATTTTGATATCAGTACAGTAATCAATTTGTGCTTTCTTCTAATCTGGAACTGAACTGTACACGAATGTAATTGGTACCCATCTTCCTAAATATTTGTAGAACAAATAAAAAATCAAGACACTTGGAGAAAAGACAATTTTTTTTATAAAAATGTACAAAAAATTTAAACACAAAAGGGAAGTAACCTTAAGGATTATATTTTTCTTTACAAATAACAGGTGTTAATTTTTTTTAACATATAACATGTTTTCACATTTTAACATCCAAGTTTGGACTTGGATCCATTACATTCATGTTGTGTTAGAGTAATTCGCAACAATATGGTTATTTTATAAATTTGTAAATATATTTTATTTAAATTGTTTGTTTAAATTCAATTAGTGGCAAGAATGATTTTTTTGAGAGTATCACTATGAAGTAAGTGACATTGGCAGATGTATTGGTAGACGTTGTAAACAGACTGTGCACTGTGGTCACAATTATGAATATGGGACTACTATAAACTTCTTGAATTGTGTATGTGCAACAAGCAGAATAATTGCAACAAAAAGAAAAGTGGATTTAAAGGGGCGTTATAATTCCCCCTTTTACAAGATGTAAAATAAGTCTCTGATGTCCCCAGAGTGTGTATGTGAAGTTTTAGCTCAAAATACCCTATAGATAATTTTTTATAGCATGTTAAAATTGTCCTTTTTTGAGGGTGAGCAAAAACGCGTTGTTTTGTGTGTGACCCTTTTAAATGCAAATGAGCTGCTGCTCCCTTTCAAGAAGAGGGCGGAGCTACAACAGCTTGTGTCCTTTGCAGCCTGCAGACACGCACTAGCTTGCAGACACGTGTTTTTTGCACAGGGCCGATGAAAATGAAACAAAAAAAGATGCTGCATCCAATGAGCAGCCGGCGGGGGCTGGCTGCAGGACAACTCAACCTCCACGGACAGTTTGTAATGTTTTATCAGACAATAACTACTCAAGATTTTGCTTTAGTATAATTTTCGGGACAATTAGGGCTGTATTCGGGACGACAGCTCAGATTTCGGGACTGTCCCAAATATTTCGGGACGTCTGGTCACCCTAGCAGACTCCCAAATGTGCTCTACTACAACTCTTCTTCTTCTCAACACTGCCTCACACCCTTTGTTGCTTGTGTGTTCCCAGGGGCCCTGGTTTATGTAAATTTTAGGGTTTGTGATGTCACCAACCCGGGAGGAAGTTTGTGTGGTCCCTACCAGCTGTTTGTTGTAGTCCTTAACCTGTTAACCTTTGCCAGTGCGCCGGCGCACTGAAGCGTTTTTTTTTTCCCCACTAGTTTAATGTTTATGAATGGATTTAACGTGAAAGAACATCATTAATCTTTGGCAAACTATATATCATTTTAAAGGTCTAAGCCTCAAGCATCGATGATAGAGCTCTGTTTTTCGATGAAAAGCTTATAATGAATGTATTTCTTGCATTTATGTTCATTCAGCATTTGTTAGTGTCTGTTGGGGCAGTGTGAACATGAGTTATTTTTCATAAAATTCTAAATCCAACGACCAACTTGTTTGTTGGTGCTTGTTTGCGTGTGTCTGTGCGGTGTGAATTGGCCTTAACATGAGTGGTTTCCTACATTATTACAGGAAACCGGCACAGTAATCACATGACGTTTTCTGTCCGCAAACAAAGCACGCGCCCATAAAACTGCTTCTCAGACTGAGTACAAATAGCCTACTGTCTTTTACATCTTCTTGCACCTGAACGGACAAATTCAGAAAACAGTTTCACGTCACACATAGTCGGTTATATCAACTTAAATTTAAGTTAACATAAACAGTTGAGTAAGAAAATGTGCAGATATGTGCAGCTCTTAAAGTGACAGCAGCCTAATAAACCTCCTGCTGTCTTTGTTCTTAATGTTCATTTATCAATAAAAGACGAAAAGAAAAATCACCCATTGTTGTTGACTGAATAACTTCTGTAACTTTGATAAGGATTAATCTATATTTCATTTATACAGTGAAGACTATGCAGTGTCATTTAACATTTGATTGCTTTATTCAATAACCTAAACATTTTAATATATTTTACATGTATCTAAAAAAAATGTATACGGTCCAGTAGAAAAAAATCCTTAGCAATGAGCCCTGCTGGAGCAGCTCTAAATATCCACTGTGCTATTGAAAGAAAGATAAAATATGAAAGAAGGAAATAACTATTTGCTAAACGAATTTAGCCAACTAATTTGATTCATATTCTTTTGGTTTCTCTACCCAATATTTTTTTTTAAATATCAGTACTCTGTATCAGCAAGTATCAAAAATTAAAGTATCGGTATTGGACTCATTCCAGAAAAAGTGGTATCGGTGCATCCCTATTTCTAACCTTAAAGGGGTGGTTGATAATGATTTCACTTTTCTAACTTTAGTTAGTGTGTAATGTTGCTGTTTGAGCATAAACAACATCTGCAAAGTTACGACGCTCAAAGTTCAATGCAAAGGGAGATATTTTCTTTTACAGAAATCACTTTTTAACATGAATATATACATGAATATTTAATTTGTTTAATATTCTGATAATTAGGCTAGATGCATTTACTTTAAAGGCATCTTTCTCTGATATCTCCATTATGCTCTCTGTTTGCTCTGTTGTCAGTGTTTCTTTGTCTGGAAACAAACACTGTACTGTACACACTCTGTGTGGTATCGGTTTTTGATATCGGAGCATTTAACAAGTACGGGTAGAGGAGTGCAGTATCGGATACTGGTATCGATATCGGTGCATCCCTAAGAAAGCATGAAGCTTGCAGTGTCAGAAAGCCAATCTGTCAGTCAAATCCGAAGCAAGATGCAACGCCAACATGTTATGGCAACGACGTCTCAGATAGTCTGACGACAGATACAAATAAAAAGTAAGTAAATGACTTTCAAATGATTCGTTACAAAAGTGTGCATCATATGCTAAACATGGAAATGCGATCACGTGTGACACGCCAGAACAGACCTCATAGTTCTTGCGTGTCTCACGCCACATTTGAGCTTCTTCTTTTCCTTTTAGTGGCGGTTGTCAAGCCCACTTGTAGGTGCATACCGCCACCTACTGCACGACACCAGCATGACAGCTGACATAAAACAAAGGATCGGGCTTATGATAGCCGATACCGATCAGTTAAAAAAAAAAGATTAGCCCCGATATCGATCCTTGAGAACAGCTTGGGACATCCCTATTTCAAACTAATTACTATAATATGTGAGTTCTGTGTGTGCGCAGCAAAAACAGAAATGTCCTCTCACTTTCAACAGTTTTTTTTCTAGCAAATTTCTTAATGTGTAAATATTTGTATGAATATAAAAAGATTCAACAACTGAGACATACACTGGGCAAATTTCACAGACATTTGACAAACAGAAATGAAATAATAAGTCTGTGAACAAACAAGGGGTCAATATGAAAGGTAGCAGTCCTTATCTGGTGTGTCCAGTAGCTAGTACTGCACCAGATTTGCCAGTTCTTGCTGTGAGTGTTACTCCACTCTTCCACCAAGGCACTTGCAAGAAGTGGTCGACCGATAGTGGATTTTACTGATAATGATAACTAGGTTGGACCACGCTGGCCAATACCCGATTAATTAACCAATCGTTTTAAAAATGGATACTGAATGAAAACAAACATACATAAAATAGTGCTGAACTTTGTTACAAAAATTTAAAAACAGTATTAAACCATGAAAATGTTCTGTAATTTTTAAATATAAATTAACATATATAGCATTGGCCATAGAATTTAAATTAGATATGCATTGTATGTATACTCTCCCACTTTATTTGTTTCTCTTTTAGAACACTTTATGTAAAGGCCTATTTAGTGTCCTAAGTTATTGTAACTGTGACCATTATTGTCTAACATCTGTAAACTGCTAGGGTGCTTTCACACTTGTTTCGATTGCCTGGTTCGAACCCCAGTTCGATTGCTCCCCCCTGCCACCACTGGATTGTGTTCACATTATATTATTTGGGTCCAAACCACAGTGTGTTTGTATTATCTAAGCAGCAGCTGTTTACCCCTGTTGCTTGGTAACAATGACACAGGAGATGGTGGCAAAATGCACAGTGTTGCAGTGTTGCTCATCTCACTTTTATTTTTGGGTTTTTGAACCTTTGATTTTGTTCTCAAAAGCATCAGCACATAACTGCATGGAGATCCTCGCGGATCTCAGACGTTCACCTCCCGCAAGCTTAGCATTTCTCCCTGATCTCTACAAGTGTCGAGATCATGGGGGAAACCTTTCTCTGCTCATGTTTATCCACCCATTTCATCGAATTACTCCAACGTGAAGGGGTTGGATGAACGGGTATGTGAGGATGCCCCAGATGGAGAAACCACTCGCTGGTTACCCCCTTCTGCTGGTGCGGTTTCCCTCTGGAAGGCTCCTGTTTTGCCCTCTAACGCCTGTTTCACACATACTCCGTTTGCAGTGCGTATGCGGTGCGTATTTTTTTCCGTACCCATGTTAAAGGGTCATGAAACCCCCCTCTTTCAGCTCAAGTCTAGCTCACAATCCTTTTGGGCATGGATGGCTGTGAGAAGAAGGGAGGGGAGTGGGTGTGGTATGGCACAGCAGGGGGGAGGGGAGGGGATAACTGTCATCGGCCAGTGGCCTATGCATATTGACTGTCACTAAAATTTAGTGGTAAAACGTGAGGAAATGCTAGATTTTTTATAGCTGGCAAAGTTAAAGTCTAATGAAATACACTGACACCTTATTTTTGTCCTTTCAAAAGTAACTGAATGCCCTGCTACATATATTAGCCTACAGTAATCGTAACTGTATTTAAAACATATTAATGTACATGTATAATTATAATGTCATTGTAAAATATATATTTGTTTATATACACACTATAAATGCATATATTTGAAAATAATTAAAAAAAAAAAAACTTTCCGTACATAGCCTAGATCTACGCGCCCCCTGAACCCCCATAATAAAGATGGACAGTGACATAGAAATTTGCACGAATTAAGCATACATTCCGTACAATTGAGGAATTATCGAAATATCTACATTTTAATAATGAGTGCTTATTTAACAAAAGGCAAGTAAAACGGTCAGGGTTACATTTTAGACACACACACACCTCTGAAGGGATAGAAAAGTCCTTGGGACTTGGTACTGCATCACTCGCAAGTTGCAACCTTCATTGGTGAACAAGTCCACCATTCTCCAGTTCTCGAAGAAAAATGCATGCTACACACACATAGTTTAGATGTGTCCGTGGTTGATGGCCAACCAACCGCCCGCAGGCAGAGGCAGCGTAGCGGGGAAAGATATGCAACGCACTAGAACTTTTGCACCAAAAAAACAAACTCTTGCGTCCCATGATTGCCTCTCTCATCTACTACGCAATATCACAGTTTGACATGTCTGTTGGAAAGATCCACATGGTGTCATGAATAATTAAGAGACAGTGTCTTCTCATTGGATAAGAAAACTCAGTCTCATGAATAATTATGAGACACCGATGAGTCATCAAAGGACTACAGTGCTCTGCCACCTCACAGCCTGTGACGTGGACACAATGAAGATTTTAAACCCGATATGAAAATAGCGGAAAAAAATGAACCATTTCCCCCCTACTATTAAATCTAACAGATGCTAACATTGTCTTCAGTGGTGTTCAACACTCATACCTCTGTTAAAATCTCAGAAAATTTGGTTTAGGGTTTCATGACCCTTTAACAGGTTAGAACTTTCACACTGCACGCGGATGCGGTCCGTCAATATGTAAGGCGATCGAGGACAAAAGTCTTTAAATGAAATACGTGAATTTTGACCATTTGTCCGCGTTAACGCGACAACATTCACAGCAGCCAATGAAATTGTTGTATTTGAGACTACATTTGCATATGTGACGCGATGGTATGTTGGTATATAGGTATACAAACATCAGACGTCATGTTTATTCATGAAGGATGTCGTAAATATATACTGGTATGCACGTCTGCAAACATCAGACGTTATATTTGTTCATGAGGGATAATGCATTAGTTACGTTGTGAGTGATGTCAGTCTTATGTCATGATTTGTCATGCCCTTTTAAGTTGTTCGTTTAACGTTCTTTCTCAAGGTAGAAAAGTCAGCTTAAACCATGGCTCTGAATGGCTCTTTTATTTTAGCAAACTGCCAAAAAAACCTTTTCAGACTGTGTGCAGCTGAACCAAGAAAAGCTTAAAATTGCATGGAGCTGATAAGCATGAACGGCAGAAGAAAAAGACTGCAATTAAAAAACAAAAGAAAATTCTTTTAATGCAAGCATTTAAAAATCTGCACACATCAGCTGTGGAATAAAAGAAAAGAGATGCACAATTAACTAGATTAAGGCATATTCCTGTCTGGGAAACCACCACACTCAAAGGTTTCACAAAGTTATTCTTGCCACTATAACTTATGGCTGCCTAAAGACAAGCTGATAATAAAAATAGTGATTTGAAATAAAAAATAGAGAATAAATGTTGTATTTGTGGTACTGCCATATCAGTTGTGCACTGCAAACGCGCAGTGTGAAAGCAACAATAGTGCGTGCTGCACCTGCGCCGCATACGCACCGCAACACGCACCGCACACAACACTGCACAGGGAGTTTTTGTGAAACAGGCGTAAACCCTGCCAATTTACATCATGTCTTGTGGTCAAGGCTTATGCGGCTGGCGGGCCTGGCTGGTGGTGCCCTGCAAGCCATGGCAGTGCTGCAGGCCTACCAGGCCGATCTTCTGAAGGATTCTGACCACAGTGGGGTCCTCGTGCCACCAAGCAGGCGCCCCCATACCATCGGCCTTGCTGTCATAGTTGCCACGGAGAGGCACTGCATTAGTGCTGGATGTGAGGAGCTCTTTACAGAATAAGAAGAATATTATTATTCTGGTTCTTGCAAGATGTGAGTATGGGTGTTAGTTGAGGTCAAGCAGTAGCTCTCTCCCAAGCAGTTTGTTACCCATGATACTGGGCCAGCAACAGCAGAGCCAAGGCAATGATGATCATTTCAGAGGAGGGGATCTATTACTATAATAGTTTTACAGATCTTTCTGCTTTGAGGCATGCAAATGGTCTATGCACTTACTTTCTTCAAAAATAAAGTAAGCAACAGAAAAAGATGCCGCAAGTAATTCACTGGTAATGGAAAAGCTTTACTTTGAACTGTTGAATGCAAGAAGTTTAGGTCTGACTTTAGTAATCTGTGCCATAAACTGTTATATGTGGCACTGCCAACACACATAACATAAAATACTTCTCAAAGAGTCTTTGTTTCTGCTTTTATGCCATGGAGTACAGATTGTCATTCTGTACTCTTTTGAGCTTCAGCATGTATGATTCTTTTATGAGTCAACTTGTCTGTTTCACTTGAAGCTTTCACTGAAATGTTGTAGGATTTTGACTGGTGCAATTTACTTTCTCTGTGAAGTTAATAACAGAAAACAGTGAAAAGAGTTGAAAGAACATGTGGACTTTTAAGATATCTGAATACGTACAGTATATGCAATGGTAGCGCGTTTCTCCACATTGTTTCCAAAAAGCCGTCAGAAATGATTAGTGAGCTGAGGCGAGTTTCCAGAGGCTTCCCCCGACTCAGTGATACCCTGCAGAGAGCCTGTCTGAAGTTGAGGAAAAGAGTGAGCACTTATCCCAACCCAAAGACATAAACAATGAATCTCCACAATCACTATTTTGAAACTGTGAAGTACAGTGGGAGATGACTTTGGAAATCTGGCCTTCACAATCTAATTTAATCCTGGATTTTTTTTTTCTTTACAAATTTAAAACAAAGATTTAGGATGTAAAATGAAAAAGTATATATTATTCTGCACTATTTTTTAGGTCACTAATCAAATAAACACAGTTAATGATCTCATGAACTCCTTTGTACAGACAGCAAGGAGACATAGTGAGTACAGAGACATTCATGTCAAATTTCACTCAAATGGTTATGTTTATAATTTGTAATGAAAAAAATGCAGTAAGTCAGAAAAGGGCAACATAAAAGTATTTTCACTTGTGTCTTTTGGATCCCTCTGTATATTTCTTAGTACATTTACTGTATATTTCTTAGTACGTTCATCCCTTCTGGAATAGTCTGTGGAAATAGGAAGGGGAAGGATTCATGAGTTAGAGGTCTGAGTCCTCAAGATCTAAGATGAATAGTGTTTATTGTAGCTTGGCACATCCCGTCCCTCTCAGTCAACAACGTCTTTGTGCTTTTACAAAATATGTGTGTTCCATGGATTGTTGCAAGCTGGAAATGTGATATTACTCAATTCTTTTTTCTTATGCTCCCTTTACTCCCTCTCTCTCTCTGTCTGTCTGTGTCTCTCTCTATTCTTTCACCCGCTGCCCTCTCCACTTGTAATTATATGTTAAAATAAACACTAAGCCAAGAGGCCACATCACTCGACGACAAAACGAACGACAAAGACATTCCCTCATTGAGTCAAAACAATGTGATGAAAAGCTCCAAAGAATTTGTTGCTTTCTGGAGAGGGTTTGTTCTGAAAATAAGTGCATTTATGCATCATTATTTAGCATAATGATTCACATGAAGCATGTTTTAAGTGTGAGTATGATTGAATTGCAGTAGACAATGATACATTAGGCTGAAACAGCAGAATAATGTGTACACTGGTAACATTTTACAGGGAAAGCTGTCCGTGTAACTTTGCTCTACTGACCCTGAAATGACCTGTGATGTCATTCTACTCCTCAACAGACAGATGAAGATGGATAGAAAACTGACCGGCTGTTATATAGCCTAACGCTGTTCAAACCACAGCTTTGCATTTTAGCTTACTCTCCCTTTGATGGTTTCCACAGCAAACACCTCAAACTACGTCACAGCTCAATTTCGTCCACTCGCCTTGCCTTGATCGTCATCACTCCCAAACCATCACGGTGTTGGTTAGTAGGATATTTCCATCCAGTGTGATGTGAAGAACCAATTTGAAGTTTCTGGGTCAAGCATTCCGCCATTTCTTGCCGTTTACCCTGAATGAAAACTAACCAGAAACATGACAGAATCCTCTGGGCCTATCTTGGAAGATTGCGCTCACCATCAAATTACCAGTCACCAAAGTTTTGTTTACCGTCGTTTGAGTGGTTGTGTGGGTTTGTCGTATTAAGGTCTCCACATTGCATCAGAGGCTGTCTCTCTGTGGAATTGAGGGAAGGCCCCTGTTCTCTTTCCAGAAGTGGTTACATGCACTTGGCAGCCCATGAACCCAGTAGCTAAAAGCACATGCTAGATTTTATGTCCTTGACTTAAAAAACAAAACCCATATTGATTAACTTGACTGCATCAAATTATGCTGTGGCTGCAGTGTAATTATAACATTAATCTCCTTATTTACCTCTAGTTCTTCTGTCTCTCATTCTGTCTTGTCTCTCACACTTTCCAGACGTATTCTCAGTCTAAGATTGTATAAAAGCCTGATGATGTGAATGCCTTAAAAAGACTTGATGTGTTCTTAATGAATCATTAATCTCTGGTAAATGCTTTAGAAGATTTAGAAGAGCTTTTTGACTACATTTGTGTACTTAACGTCAGTGAGGTGGTCAAATTAAACGGTGTGTGTTGGATCTCCTTCCTTACGTTACATTGCATTCTGATTTTAATTTGTGCAGCCTACAATGAACATAGATTCTCCATCTTTTCATTATTTCACCCTCTCTCTTACTTACCACACAGACACATACTGAGGTTTTATAAACTTGGACCAAAGTTTATTTAAATTGCAAAAAGAAGCTTTGAAGCATACTAGTGTCAAAGTCTTCAGGACAAGGAAATAAATAGACAGTCAGCCATTGAGTTTAAAGAAATAAAACAGATTCTGAACACGACACCCTACTGGCTAATATGCATTCTCCATGGTAATATGAACATGACCATGTTCTTTATAATCTCTTCACTGAAATGCATAGGTAAAGAAATATATAATGGCTACAACACATTTAAATTATCAGACTGCCTCGTTTTCCCAGTAGCCAAATTCGGTTTTCGACCACATTCTTTTGATGGATTGGCTGAAGCCACTCTTTCCAGTTCAAATGCCATGGAAAATCTCTTCAGCTCTGAGAGGGGAATAATACGCAGGGAATAAGTGGGGGAAGACATCAGGAAGAGTAAAATGACCTGTATGAAAACATAGAGGTTGTCCTTTTTTACCAGGAGGTTGTCCTTTAGCTGTTTGGTTCATCTTTGAAGTGGTAAGTTTTAGGCAGAATTCCACCAGTGGCATAAGGACTTCCGTGGGCCTGCGTGCCCGACATGGAGGTGCTCCACAGGGGAAAGCCTCTGCCATCGCTCTGGCTCTGGTGCCCTGGACAGCCGCCCCAGTGGTTTGTGGTAGAGTGCCATGGCAGTGAAACCGCGGCGAGTGCTCCCGCTCCCACATAGTTTCTGGTCAAACTGAAACATAACAGCCCAGAGAACGCTGCCCGTCTCCGCCAGACAGCCTGCATGAGATCAGTGCTGAAAATATGCGATCATGAACCCCGCTGCACAAAGCGTTTATGAACGTGCGACGCCATGGAACACAGCATGTGGTGCTTTGGTTGTATTTTGGGTTGAGCAGTTAAAAGCAGTTGAGAGGCTACATCATGTTTGTCAAAGCCATCTTAGCATATTATTTATAAGGGCTGTCATGGCATGAGGTCAGCGACAAAAAGAATCAAGTTGTATGACGAACAATTAAAAATAAAACACAATATATTGACTTTTATTTTTTATGTCTTTTCAATGATTTAACCTGCCACAGTAATGTATTTAAATAATCTTCATTTGGGGAATTGTTTTTTTCTAATATGTTTATTACGATTAGATGATTTTAAATAAATAAAAAATGAAAATTAATTGCAATTAATGAATATGTCAAATAATTTTTATGTTTTATCTTTCCTGGGCAGCTGGGGGCAATTGTAATGTTAATTATGGAATAAACGTTGCATGACTTTTAAACCTTTAAAACTGGGAATGAGCAGTGTTTCAATAAAGTACTTAAAGACTGATTTTGCTCATTTCAAATACTAATAAAGTAGGCCTCAATTAGATTTTTACTAAACACATGGTCCTGACAACTAAAATAATATTATGTATATAATTGTATAATTTAAAGGTAACAATTTTTGTAAGATTATTAAAGTGTTAATATTGTGTTGTGCTGTGCAAAATCATATCAATCATTGTATTTCAATATCTATATTTTCTTCGCTCTCGATATGACCTTCTTTTTTGCTGTTACAAGTATGTGTATATGGGAATAGCTGAACGTCAGTGTTTATTTTGTCAAAAACATTTTATGCATATTTCATCTCATCCTCTCTCTAGGACCTTTAACACATTGAATGACAAAAGAAGTATTAAGGGCGTTCCTCTCAGATTTTGAAAAAACCAATAACACCACCATAGAATACTATAAAATACTGCGGCTAACAGATCTAGGAGATGTAGAGAGTTCAGTTCATGTTTGTTGCCTGGGGTTACCATGACAGCCATCCTCCTTGAATTCATCTCGAGTCAAAAGAAAGTAGCCTTTTCTCTAAATCTTTTTGCCAGGTTCAGATCAAAATCATATGTGGATCTGATTTACCTTGACCTAGTGGAGACTGGAGACCAGGCCCGTACTCTCTGCCGAGTAGCCCAGAGCTGCCGCGTTACTTAAGGCTGTTGACTCTTTCCCCTCTTGGTTCCAAAAAAATCTTGACACCGTTGAATGAGGCCTTGTTAAAGCTAATGCTTAATTTTATTCATACTTAACCTATTTATGTAACCTTTCTCCAACCAAGCTGTCCCCTGAGATGAAAGATCATTTTTGAAGGAAAGACCTTGCAGCGTTTGGCAATCCTAATCTGGCAAAGAAGGCAATAACATATTACATAAGGAGCCACCATTACTGTTGTGGGCTGGTGTAATTGATGTAATTGATGTTTTTGACCTGAAGTGACTTGCATTTTCAAACAGTTTAACTAGCAAATACATTAAGGCCTGTGTTTCAGCACAATTTAATATTCAGAAATAAACTTGCTAATCTTAGTCCTCACAGACTGCATATAATTCAGTGTAATAGAGACCACCAAATGGCATATATACAACACTACAACACTAGAGGTCTGTAGCAATAAATTAAGCCTGAACAGCAACACGCTTTGTAAAGAGAACCACAAGTGGCCCTTTTATTCAATTCCATTGAGTCACCATTGCCAGTAACCAATACAACAACACAGCAAAACAGACTGGGAGCTGCCATGTTGTAAATCGCAGTCATCACAGAAAAGAAAAAAAGAAAGGAAAAAAAAGAAAGTGAAAGTAGTTCTCCCTCCAAACACAAAGTGTAACATAAAGGCAGGCCTGGAATTTAGATTTAATTATAATTTTTTATATGCGTTCCATCTCTCTTGCACACCCATATATGTACAAAACAACTAAACCCAAACCATTGATCTTGGGGTAAAGGCTGAGACCTGTTTAAATCTAAAATTCACTGAAGAAAATTTCTGTCACTTACCTGCACTCAGATATTTTCCGGTTGTAGATCTGAAATGACCAGAAAAAGGTCAATGGTATGAAAGAAAATACAGATCCAGTGGTGCTTGGTTCAGAAAGAGCAACGTCTGGTCAATTTTTTCTAACACTCTCTTTTTTTCAGTCTAAAAAGACAATGTCTTTGCACTTTCTCACCACTCTCGTAAAATTATTTCACCACACATGAACACACACAGTGACGTGCGTGCATGCCCATAATTTTTCAAAAGATGGTCTCAAGTATGTTTTTATAAAGGCTTGAAACCAGAACACAGTGTGATCTCACCCTCCATGTGCCAAGAGACAGGTATACCTGTCTTTGCAATGATGAGTGTCTGTGTACTATATCCAGCAGCCGGGTACATCCGGTTGGATCTGTCCATTAGGTTGTCATGGCAATGTGATGAATTAAGTCAGTCAGATGGATGTCTTGGCTTTCATGACAGAACATCTTGATCAACTGAATATCCATTTTTCATAGTGTACTGTATAATGCCTAAATTTAGCATTTAAAATGTTTAGTTTTAATTTTCAGTTTATTTTTTATTTTTATATATATATATATTTTTAACAAAATAATACAGCATTTTATTTAGAACATTGATCATTTGTTGACCATTTCTTGAAAATAATAATTGGTTTGTTGGTATTGGCCAGAATTGTAATATCAGTGCATCCCCTAGAAACATTTAATTATATTTCTGTAGCACATATTTAAACAGACAATGCCATATGTGCTGTTATAAGCACATTGATCATTTGTCCGCTAATATATTTTATAAACTGTGTGTGACTGGGTTTAAATACTACATTCGTGGGCACACAATGAACACCAGCAGATCCAAGCACACTACAATAGAGAAGCAGTAAGAGGCTCCTTGAGTACAAATAGCTGTCCAGTTGTTGACTGCATCATACACGTTCAACATAATGCATTACCATTTACCCAGCCAGAGAAAATATCATAGCTCAACTTTATTTGTCTTGCATGATTGGTTTTCCTTAGCATCTATGGGGTTTTCTTAAAGAAGTATGATGTTTTCATGCTCTAGATCTAATTTTCTCCACTTAAGCCTTGACATACAATCATAATTCAAATTTGTCTTGTGTGTATATATATATATATATATATATATATATATATATATATATATTATATATATATATAATGTATGTGTGTGTATATGTATATATATATGTATGTATATGTATATATGTGCGTGTCTCTGTCTGTGCATACTGTAAGTAAATGGAACTGGGATTTTTGAACAAAGGGGACATTCAGATGGTGCCATAGACGATCGCTGCCGGGGATGTTAAGCCACCGGCGCTGGAAAAAGTTTGAGATCCAGAGCACAAAAGCAGGGGTGTGGGATCTTGTGGTGTGTGTGCTGCACGCTGATAAAAAGGGAGAGAAAAACCCATACAGTTCCCAATGTTTCTCAGGCGCAGAGGCTCACTTGCACTGCCAGTTTTGTTTTGTCATGCAAGTCTGTCAATGTTGAGAGATTGTGCTTTACTGTGACACTCTAGAAAATAATTAATTAATCGGATCTTATTCAGAAATCACTTTTTTAAAGTGGAATCAAATTGCATTCCGTAATGGTTCTCACACTTGAGGTCTTTCACTAATTGGGACAGAACACCATACTAAAAAAATGGAGTACTTCCTCCTACACTGATAAATGCTGTGTAATCTACAGTACAAAGCAAAGCTTACAGCTGGAAAGATGCAATCCGTTTCCCAAAGGAATAACTGAACCAGTTCTTTTTATTGAGTAAAAAACATATAGCATGAGCAGTGTAGTTCGATTGCTGAACAAATTACTCTTATGAGCCAGTTAATTTTAGCAAATCAAAACCATACTCGTGAGCTTCGTCCCAATTCAGAGTCTGCATCCTTTGAAGGGCGCATTTGAAGGCCGATTGCGTCCCAATTCGAAGGCTCCTCCAAATGCGGCATTCGTTTCCCGTTAAATGAAGGATACAACAGATGGATCCCTTGCGGGTTTGCCTACCTCAGAATTCATCGCGCGCCAATGACGACAGGATTTTTTTTCAGATAAAATGCTAAATTAGCCTATAAATGCAAGTACTGGGTTTCAACTTACACAAATATCTAATGATAGAAATGTAAAAATAAAAAATTTAAAGCGGTTCAAATGTTGACTTGTTTCTTAGTAAGATGCGATTTATATGAAGATTACTCTTTATTATACAGTATACAGAAATGGACCATGGTAAAGATATTTAGACAGTTTGTAAACCTTTTGTTTTCTGACAGTTTAATGTAACTTTCAAAAAAGTCCAGTGCAAACGTTACAATAACATCTGTCTCAGTTGCTAGGCGACAAGAACAGTCCTCAGTAGGCTAGACCATCCCATTTAACAACGCTCAGGCATCGACTTTGAAGTCTGAGTCCTTCGAAGGATGCAGCCTTTGAATCGGAACAGCCTGTGACCAGTGTAGTCTGAATATAGAACAAATAACTCGAATGAGTCAGTTCTTTTTAGCGAATCAAAATCCTACAGCCCCACCAGTGTAGTCTAACTGATTACCCAATAAACAAGTGAAACAAATTTTGTTGTTTGGCTTGTGTAGTTACTGGTTAATCATATGGCAAAGTGTACACATTAGCACATTATGTCAGTACTGATTGTCTGGAAGGTGTGCATAAAAAACGTTTTATGCACAATTAGTTTCAAGTCTGTTTAATCACCATTCTATATTAATGCGCTCCTTTCATTGATGCACACACATCCGTCACTCACACACACAGATCGGAGATCGCGCTGCACATTCAGGAGCACAGAAACGTCAACAACACTGCCCCGTGGCTTATTAATAAAGTAGCTTTGCTATTGAATTGCTACATTATATTACTCCGCAAGGAAGTGGTAACATAGCAGTTTTTGAAGTAATTCAACTTACAGCTTCATTGCTAGTAGAGAGACACTGCACAGACACAGGTAATTCACACACATCTCTCTCTCTCTCTCTCTCTCTCTCTCTCTCTCTCTCTCTCTCTCTCTCTCTCTCTCTCTCTCTAATTAATTAAAAAAAACTGTGATGTAACCCTGGGTTAATTTCTACATGATTATTCTTTATTGTTATTTTTATTATTTTATTTATTTGTTTATTTTAAATGGGTATAGGCAGAAATGTGCTGCTTGGTGAAGAGAGTTTATTATTGAATGAAAGTGTACCTGTTCAGAAATGTTCATGTTAGTATGTTGTGTTTGGTTATTGGCTAAAAACAGCTTGATCCCACCTCATATCAGTTATGGCAACTCTGATTGGCCAGTGAAAAAGTCAGTCAGGAGAGGGTCAGAGGTAGCGAGAGAGAAAAAAGAAAATGTGAATGTTGTCGGCATGATAACAGGTAGAGAGCTGGTTTATTTGTTTTAAATATAGTCAGAACTGC
The DNA here is from genome assembly GCF_949319135.1 of Squalius cephalus. Lineage (NCBI taxonomy): Eukaryota > Metazoa > Chordata > Actinopteri > Cypriniformes > Leuciscidae > Squalius > Squalius cephalus. The sequence continues at coordinate 17,661,697 of NC_137124.1, read as the reverse complement.
ATTGTTTTGTAAAGCTGAATACTATTCTATTGTGAAGACAACACGATCTCACAACGAAGTCAACACGACGTGATTTGGAAGAACTGTTTATAGTTTAACGATTGATCGCTATCGCATTGAATCGGACTATTCATGTTACCGGTGAGAAACTTTAATCAAGTTCATCCCTTACATTGGCAAATGTAAGAGCATCAAAGGTGATCTAAGCGATTGAGAGTGACAGAGCCACTGAGGAGGAAACCAGATAGCGCTCTTAATCGCCAAGTGGTTAGGAGTTCCTGGGGTAGCAGGAGCATCACGGAGTTTGCTAACTGATAACAGCTTTACGTGGATGGATCTGACGGGTGACGGAAATCATTAACTCTTGCCACTTACACTCAGTTAACAGTTAATTTGGAATAATAAAATGGTTTAATATAAGAATAAATCAATCTTCTATGACAATTGGGTTAAAAATTATATTCTAATGGTCTCACAACTGATAAATAACTAGGGCTACTTATTTACATATATTGAATTTTTAAAGACATTTGGGATTCCAATATCTCCACGAGAATATAGCATTGTTTTTGATGCAATACCAGCAGAACCTCATAAGCAATCAATGTTTAAAAAACAGGTTTTGTTAAACAGTGTTGATATTAAGATGTAAAACAGGGTTCACCAATCTCGGCCCTGGAGGGTCGATGTCCTGCAGAGTTTAGCTCCAACCCCAATTAAACACACCTGAACCAGCTAGTCAAGGTCTCACTAGGCATACTAGAAACTTTCAAACAGGTGTGTTGGAGCTGGTTGGAGCTAAACTCTGCAGGACAGCGGCCCTCCAGGACCGAGATTGGTGAACCCAGATGTAAAATAAGTCTTTGATGTCCCCAGAGTGTGTACTGTATGTGAAGTTTTAGCTCAAAATACCCCACATATATTTTTATATAGCATGTTAAAATTGTCACTTTTTGAGGGTAAGCAAAAACGTTCCTTTAAATGCAAATGAGATGATGCTCCCAGGACAGAGGGCGGCGCTTGTGTCATTTTACCTCACACAGACATGCACTGAAATTTGTTTAGCCTTTTATGTTCAAACTGAAGTCAGAAAGATGGAGAGACTCAAGAAGAAGTGACAACATGTAGACAACATTTCTGAATGGTTAGTTGGTGAATTTATGTAGCTTATGTGTAGCTATCTTCTAGTCATTGATTAGCATATTATTATCTTCTAGTCATATATTAGCATATGTCTTGATAATCTATAAATCGCGTTCCCGGGAGTGGAGTTTATGTAAATTTTAGGGTTAGTGATGTCACTAACCCGGGAGGAATGTTGTGTAGTCCCTACCAGCTGTTTGTTGTAGTCCTTAAAAAGCAATTTCTTTAAAAGAAAATGTCTCCCTTTGCATTGAACTTTGAGCATTGTAACTTTGCAGATGTTGTTTATGCTCAAAAACAACTCACACTCAGGTACACTTTGTTTATTAGGGCCCGAGCACCGATGGTGTGAGGACCCTCTTGGAATTGCTCTGTTTATTATTAGGGCCCGAGCACCGATGGTGAGAGGACCCTATTGTTTTTGCTCCGTTTATTAGGGCCCGAGCACCGATGGTGAGAGGACCCTATTGTTTTTGCTCCGTTTATTATTATTATTCTTCTCCAAAGTGAATCGCTTTTTAGAGGGCCTAAACATGCTCGAAAACTCATGAAACTTTGCACACGCTTCAGAAGTGGTGAAAATTTACGTGTGATATGGTTTTCAGAATTGGGGGGGGGCAATTCGGTAAATTATTGCCCCCACATTTTGCCCCGGCTCCTGGTTTCACGTACAGGTATGAAATTTGGTACATACATGTAATGACCCAATACCTACAGAAAAGTCTCTTGGAGCATAGCCCTAAACACAACAGGAAGTGAGCTATTTTGAACTTCCTCCTGGATTTTGGGCATTTTTCGTAATTTCCTGATGTTGTACTTTAACGAACTCCTCCTACAGATTTGATCTGATCCTCTTCAAATTTGGTGAGTGTAATCTTAAGGCCTTTGTGACGTTAAATTGCGAAGATCTAGAGTTTTCGTCGAAGGGTGTGCCCTCGGCGGCCTGACAAACGTTCACCCAATTTCGGCCTTCTGGTGATATATGCATGATCAGATAAGTTCAATATTAATGTTGCTTGCAGTTCCGATGTTGCTAGGCAACCACAGACAGCCTGCAGTAACTCAGCCATACAATTTCCAATCTGTCCCAAACTTCACATGTTTGATAAGAGTCCTGTCCTGAACACATGACCATGCTCATATTTGGTTATAGCAATAGCGCCACCTGCTGGTAGCAGGAAGTGTGGCAAATACAAAACATGCTCGAAAAATCATGAAACTTTGCACACGCTTCAGAAGTGGTGAAAATTTACGTGTGATGTGGTTTTCAGAATTGGGGGGGGCAAAATGGCTTACTTATTGCCCCTACATTTTGCCCCGGCTCGACGTTTCACGTACAGGTATGAAATTTGGTACATACATGTAAAGACCCAATTCCTACAAAAAAGACTCTTGGAGCGTAGCCCTAAACACAACAGGAAGTGAGCTATTTTGAACTTCCTCTCAGATTTTGGGCAGTTTTTGCCATTTCCTGATGTTGTACTTTAACAAACTCCTCCTACAGTTTTGATCTGATCCTCTTCAAATTTGGTGAGTGTAATCTTAAGGCATTTCCTAAAGGCGCCGGGTGGCGGTGGCAGGGGTGCGAGGGCCCTTTCCATCGCTGCTTGCAGCTTTAATTAGGGCCCGAGCACCGATGGTGAGAGGACCCTATTGTTTTTGCTCCGTTTATTAGGGCCCGAGCACCGATGGTGAGAGGACCCTATTGTTTTTGCTCCGTTTATTATTATTCTTCTTCTCCAAAGTGAATCGCTTTTTAGAGGGCCTAAACATGCTCGAAAACTCATGAAACTTTGCACACGCTTCAGAAGTGGTGAAAATTTACGTGTGATATGGTTTTCAGAATTGGGGGGGGCAAATTCGGTAAATTATTGCCCCCACATTTTGCCCCGGCTCCTGGTTTCACGTACAGGTATGAAATTTGGTACATACATGTAATGACCCAATACCTACAGAAAAGTCTCTTGGAGCATAGCCCTAAACACAACAGGAAGTGAGCTATTTTGAACTTCCTCCTAGATTTTGGGCATTTTTCATAATTTCCTGATGTTGTACTTTAACGAACTCCTCCTACAGATTTGATCTGATCCTCTTCAAATTTGGTGAGTGTAATCTTAAGGCCTTTGTGACGTTAAATTGCGAAGATCTAGAGTTTTCGTCGAAGGGTGTGCCCTCGGCGGCCTGACAAACATCTATCTATAAATTACAGGAACGTCTGTCTGTCTGTCTGTCTGTGTGTGTGTGTGTCTGTTCCTCGCATATCTCTCAAACCGTTAGTCCGATTGATTTCAAACTCGACAGGTGTCTTGCCACGGGCACGAGTAAGTGCAGTGCCAAGTTTGACATTGTTTGGATGAGAAATGCAAAAGATATCGTTAAATATATCATTTTTAGAAGGTTGTGGTTTAAAAATAAACATTCTGACATTAGAGAGTTGTATCGGTCAAAGAAGCCCCAAGAAGGTTGTGGTTTAAAAATAAACATTCTGACATAAACACTCAGTCAGCTACACTGTTTACTTCTGAATATTATAGTTTGGTTCCCGAACGTGATAAATCCATCTATCTATAAATTACAGAAACGTCCGTCTGTCTGTCTGTGTGTTATTCGCATATCTCTCGAATGTGAGATAACCACTAAATGTGTGAAAACCACTATTTTCTGTTTCAAACTTTCACATAGCATCTTTAGGTTATAACAACATTGAAAATCAAAATCTGGATTTGAATTTTTTAAGATTTATTATAAAAACGGATTATTTTTTCCCAAAAATGCAATAAATTCATGACTTTTTTTTTTTTTTTTCAAAATGCTATTAATCCATTGAATCAATATAAAGTTATTTTTGATCATATTGCCATCGCAAGAAATATCTCCTGAACTTTTTTGACGGCGATCAGCTCACAAAAACTGATTTTGCACGGGCACTTTGCACTGCTCCCTGAATCGAGGTGCTTATTCATTTGTGGATGTAAACTGAATCTGTAAGTCAGCTATGCTGTTAGTGTTTACTTCTGAATATTATATTTCATTCTGGTGCGCTTAACGTTGTCGCTACTGTGTAATAGTAGCCTATGCTATTCACCAACTAAACATATCCTATTCAATGCGTTCACAGTCTCTTTCACGGGCATCATTTGTAGTTGCCTATTCACAAACTGTTTGCTCAAGCATAGCGTTTTCTCGGAGTTCACTGTGTGCTTTTTACCATGCACAAATAAAAATGTCACTGAACTTTTGCTGTGTAATTGTAACAATGAGCACACACCAAACCAACAATTACTAAAAACACACACAAAAACTGATTTTGCACGGGCATTTTTTGCACTAGTTCACCCAATTTCGGCCTTTTGGTGATATATGCATGATCAGATAAGTTCAATATTAATGTTGCTTGCAGTTCTGATGTTGCTAGGCAACCACAGACAGCCTGCAGTAACTCAGGCATACAATTTTCAATTTGCCCCAAACTTCACATGTTTGATAAGAGTCCTGTCCTGAACACATGCCAATGCTCATTATGATTATAGCAATAGCGCCACCTGCTGGTAGCAGGAAGTGTGGCAAATACAAAACGTGCTCGAAAAATCATGAAACTTTGCACACGCTTCAGAAGTGGTGACAATTTACGTGTGATGTGGTTTTAAAAATTGGGTGGGGCAAAATGGCTTACTTATTGCCCCTACATTTTGCCCCGGCTCGACGTTTCACGTACAGGTATGAAATTTGGTACACACATGTAAAGACCCAATACCTACAAAAAAGTCTCTTGGAGAATAGCCCTAAACACAACAGGAAGTCAGTTATTTTGAACTTCCTGTCAGATTTTGGGCAGTTTTTGCCATTTCCTGATGTTGTACTTTAACAAACTCCTCCTACAGTTTTGATCTGATCCTCTTCAAATTTGGTGAGTGTAATCTTAAGGCCTTTCCTAAAGGTGCCGGGTGGCGGTGGCAGGGGTGCGAGGGCCCTTTTCATCGCTGCTTGCAGCTTTAATTAGGGCCCGAGCACCGATGGTGAGAGGACCCTATTGTTTTTGCTCCGTTTATTATTATTCTTCTTCTCCAAAGTGAATCGCTTTTTAGAGGGCCTAAACATGCTCGAAAACTCATGAAACTTTGCACACGCTTCAGAAGTGGTGAAAATTTACGTGTGATATGGTTTTCAGAATTGGGGGGGGCAAATTCGGTAAATTATTGCCCCCACATTTTGCCCCGGCTCCTGGTTTCACGTACAGGTATGAAATTTGGTACATACATGTAATGACCCAATACCTACAGAAAAGTCTCTTGGAGCATAGCCCTAAACACAACAGGAAGTGAGCTATTTTGAACTTCCTCCTGGATTTTGGGCATTTTTCGTAATTTCCTGATGTTGTACTTTAACGAACTCCTCCTACAGATTTGATCCGATACTCTTCAAATTTGGTGAGTGTAATCTTAAGGCCTTTGTGACGTTAAATTGCGAAGATCTAGAGTTTTCGTCGAAGGGTGTGCCCTCGGCGGCCTGACAAACATCTATCTATAAATTACAGGAACGTCTGTCTGTCTGTCTGTCTGTGTGTGTGTGTGTCTGTTCCTCGCATATCTCTCGAACCGTTAGTCCGATTGATTTCAAACTCGACAGGTGTCTCGCCACGGGCACGAGTAAGTGCAGTGCCAAGTTTGACATTGTTTGGATGAGAAATGCAAAAGATATCGTTAAATATATCATTTTTAGAAGGTTGTGGTTTAAAAATAAACATTCTGACATTAGAGAGTTGTATCGGTCAAAGAAGCCCCAAGAAGGCTGTGGTTTAAAAATAAACATTCTGACATAAACACTCAGTCAGCTACACTGTTTACTTCTGAATATTATAGTTTGGTTCCCGAACGTGATAAATCCATCTATCTATAAATTACAGAAACGTCCGTCTGTCTGTCTGTGTGTTATTCGCATATCTCTCGAATGTGAGATAACCACTAAATGTGTGAAAACCACTATTTTCTGTTTCAAACTTTCACATAGAATCTTTAGGTTATAACAACATTGAAAATCAAAATCTGGATTTGAATTTTTTAAGATTTATTATAAAAACGGATTATTTTTTCCCAAAAATGCAATAAATTCATGACTTTTTTTTTTTTTTTCAAAATGCTATTAATCCATTGAATCAATATAAAGTTATTTTTGATCATATTGCCATCGCAAGAAATATCTCCTGAACTTTTTTGACGGCGATCAGCTCACAAAAACTGATTTTGCACGGGCACTTTGCACTGCTCCCTGAATCGAGGTGCTTATTCATTTGTGGATGTAAACTGAATCTGTATGTCAGCTATGCTGTTAGTGTTTACTTCTGAATATTATATTTCATTCTGGTGCGCTTAACGTTGTCGCTACTGTGTAATAATAGCCTATGCTATTCACCAACTAAACATATCCTATTCAATGCGTTCACAGTCTCTTTCACGGGCATCATTTGTAGTTGCCTATTCACAAACTGTTTGCTCAAGCATAGCGTTTTCTCGGAGTTCACTGTGTGCTTTTTACCATGCACAAATAAAAATGTCACTGAACTTTTGCTGTGTAATTGTAACAATGAGCACACACCAAACCAACAATTACTGAAAACACACACAAAAACTGATTTTGCACGGGCATTTTTTGCACTAGTTCACCCAATTTCGGCCTTTTGGTGATATATGCATGATCAGATAAGTTCAATATTAATGTTGCTTGCAGTTCTGATGTTGCTAGGCAACCACAGACAGCCTGCAGTAACTCAGGCATACAATTTTCAATCTGCCACAAACTTCACATGTTTGATAAGACTCCTGTCCTGAACACATGCCAATGCTCATTATGATTATAGCAATAGCACCACCTGCTGGTAGCAGGAAGTGTGGCAAATACAAAACGTGCTCGAAAAATCATGAAACTTTGCACACGCTTCAGAAGTGGTGACAATTTACGTGTGATGTGGTTTTAAAAATTGGGTGGGGCAAAATGGCTTACTTATTGCCCCTACATTTTGCCCCGGCTCGACGTTTCACGTACAGGTATGAAATTTGGTACACACATGTAAAGACCCAATACCTACAAAAAAGTCTCTTGGAGCATAGCCCTAAACACAACAGGAAGTCAGTTATTTTGAACTTCCTGTCAGATTTTGGGCAGTTTTTGCCATTTCCTGATGTTGTACTTTAACAAACTCCTCCTACAGTTTTGATCTGATCCTCTTCAAATTTGGTGAGTGTAATCTTAAGGCCTTTCCTAAAGGTGCCGGGTGGCGGTGGCAGGGGTGCGAGGGCCCTTTTCATCGCTGCTTGCAGCTTTAATTATTATTATTCTTCTCCAAAGTGAATCGCTTTTTAGAGGGCCTAAACATGCTCGAAAACTCATGAAACTTTGCACACGCTTCAGAAGTGGTGAAAATTTACGTGTGATATGGTTTTCAAAATTGGGTGGGGCAAATTCGGTAAATTATTGCCCCCACATTTTGCCCCGGCTCCTGGTTTCACTTACAGGTATGAAATTTGGTACATACATGTAATGACCCAATACCTACAAAAAAGTCTCTTGGAGCATAGCCCTAAACACAACAGGAAGTGAGCTATTTTGAACTTCCTCCTAGATTTTGGGCATTTTTCGTAATTTCCTGATGTTGTACTTTAACGAACTCCTCCTACAGTTTTGATCTGATCCTCTTCAAATTTGGTGAGTGTAATCTTAAGGCCTTTGCGACGTTAAATTGCGAAGATCTTGAGTTTTCGTCGAAGGGTGTGCCCTCGGCGGCCTGACAAACGTTCACCCAATTTCGGCCTTTTGGTGATATATGCATGATCAGATAAGTTCAATAATAATGTTGCTTGCAGTTCCGATGTTGCTAGGCAACCACAGACAGCCTGCAGTAACTCAGCCATACATTTTTCAATCTGCCCCAAACTTCACATGTTTGATAAGAGTCCTGTCCTGAACACATGACCATGCTCATTATGGTTATAGCAATAGCGCCACCTGCTGGTAGCAGGAAGTGTGGCAAATACAAAACGTGCTCGAAAAATCATGAAACTTTGCACACGCCTCAGAAGTGGTGAAAATTTACGTGTGATGTGATTTTCAAAATTGGGTGGGGCAAAATGGCTTAATTATTGCCCCTACATTTTGCCCCGGCTCCTGGTTTCACGTACAGGTATGAAATTTGATACATACATGTAAAGACCCAATACCTACAAAAAAGTCTCTTGGCGCGTAGCCCTAAACACAACAGGAAGTTAGCTATTTTGAACTTCCTCTCAGATTTTGGGCAGTTTTTGCCATTTCCTGATGTTGTACTTTAACAAACTCCTCCTACAGTTTTGATCTGATCCTCTTCAAATTTGGTGAGTGTAATCTTAAGGCATTTCCTAAAGGCGCCGGGTGGCGGTGGCAGGGGTGCGAGGGCCCTTTCATCGCTGCTTGCAGCTTTAATTAGGGCCCGAGCACCGATGGTGAGAGGACCCTATTGTTTTTGCTCCGTTTATTATTATTCTTCTTCTCCAAAGTGAATCGCTTTTTAGAGGGCCTAAACATGCTCGAAAACTCATGAAACTTTGCACACGCTTCAGAAGTGGTGAAAATTTACGTGTGATATGGTTTTCAGAATTGGGGGGGGCAAATTCGGTAAATTATTGCCCCCACATTTTGCCCCGGCTCCTGGTTTCACGTACAGGTATGAAATTTGGTACATACATGTAATGACCCAATACCTACAGAAAAGTCTCTTGGAGCATAGCCCTAAACACAACAGGAAGTGAGCTATTTTGAACTTCCTCCTGGATTTTGGGCATTTTTCGTAATTTCCTGATGTTGTACTTTAACGAACTCCTCCTACAGATTTGATCTGATACTCTTCAAATTTGGTGAGTGTAATCTTAAGGCCTTTGTGACGTTAAATTGCGAAGATCTAGAGTTTTCGTCGAAGGGTGTGCCCTCGGCGGCCTGACAAACATCTATCTATAAATTACAGGAACGTCTGTCTGTCTGTCTGTCTGTGTGTGTGTGTGTCTGTTCCTCGCATATCTCTCGAACCGTTAGTCCGATTGATTTCAAACTCGACAGGTGTCTTGCCACGGGCACGAGTAAGTGCAGTGCCAAGTTTGACATTGTTTGGATGAGAAATGCAAAAGATATCGTTAAATATATCATTTTTAGAAGGTTGTGGTTTAAAAATAAACATTCTGACATTAGAGAGTTGTATCGGTCAAAGAAGCCCCAAGAAGGCTGTGGTTTAAAAATAAACATTCTGACATAAACACTCAGTCAGCTACACTGTTTACTTCTGAATATTATAGTTTGGTTCCCGAACGTGATAAATCCATCTATCTATAAATTACAGAAACGTCCGTCTGTCTGTCTGTGTGTTATTCGCATATCTCTCGAATGTGAGATAACCACTAAATGTGTGAAAACCACTATTTTCTGTTTCAAACTTTCACATAGCATCTTTAGGTTATAACAACATTGAAAATCAAAATCTGGATTTGAATTTTTTAAGATTTATTATAAAAACGGATTATTTTTTCCCAAAAATGCAATAAATTCATGACTTTTTTTTTTTTTTTTTAAATGCTATTAATCCATTGAATCAATATAAAGTTATTTTTGATCATATTGCCATCGCAAGAAATATCTCCTGAACTTTTTTGACGGCGATCAGCTCACAAAAACTGATTTTGCACGGGCACTTTGCACTGCTCCCTGAATCGAGGTGCTTATTCATTTGTGGATGTAAACTGAATCTGTAAGTCAGCTATGCTGTTAGTGTTTACTTCTGAATATTATATTTCATTCTGGTGCGCTTAACGTTGTCGCTACTGTGTAATAGTAGCCTATGCTATTCACCAACTAAACATATCCTATTCAATGCGTTCACAGTCTCTTTCACGGGCATCATTTGTAGTTGCCTATTCACAAACTGTTTGCTCAAGCATAGCGTTTTCTCGGAGTTCACTGTGTGCTTTTTACCATGCACAAATAAAAATGTCACTGAACTTTTGCTGTGTAATTGTAACAATGAGCACACACCAAACCAACAATTACTAAAAACACACACAAAAACTGATTTTGCACGGGCATTTTTTGCACTAGTTCACCCAATTTCGGCCTTTTGGTGATATATGCATGATCAGATAAGTTCAATATTAATGTTGCTTGCAGTTCTGATGTTGCTAGGCAACCACAGACAGCCTGCAGTAACTCAGGCATACAATTTTCAATCTGCCACAAACTTCACATGTTTGATAAGAGTCCTGTCCTGAACACATGCCAATGCTCATTATGATTATAGCAATAGCACCACCTGCTGGTAGCAGGAAGTGTGGCAAATACAAAACGTGCTCGAAAAATCATGAAACTTTGCACACGCTTCAGAAGTGGTGACAATTTACGTGTGATGTGGTTTTAAAAATTGGGTGGGGCAAAATGGCTTACTTATTGCCCCTACATTTTGCCCCGGCTCGACGTTTCACGTACAGGTATGAAATTTGGTACACACATGTAAAGACCCAATACCTACAAAAAAGTCTCTTGGAGAATAGCCCTAAACACAACAGGAAGTCAGTTATTTTGAACTTCCTGTCAGATTTTGGGCAGTTTTTGCCATTTCCTGATGTTGTACTTTAACAAACTCCTCCTACAGTTTTGATCTGATCCTCTTCAAATTTGGTGAGTGTAATCTTAAGGCCTTTCCTAAAGGTGCCGGGTGGCGGTGGCAGGGGTGCGAGGGCCCCTTTCATCGCTGCTTGCAGCTTTAATTAGGGCCCGAGCACCGATGGTGAGAGGACCCTATTGTTTTTGCTCCGTTTATTATTATTCTTCTTCTCCAAAGTGAATCGCTTTTTAGAGGGCCTAAACATGCTCGAAAACTCATGAAACTTTGCACACGCTTCAGAAGTGGTGAAAATTTACGTGTGATATGGTTTTCAGAATTGGGGGGGGCAAATTCGGTAAATTATTGCCCCCACATTTTGCCCCGGCTCCTGGTTTCACGTACAGGTATGAAATTTGGTACATACATGTAATGACCCAATACCTACAGAAAAGTCTCTTGGAGCATAGCCCTAAACACAACAGGAAGTGAGCTATTTTGAACTTCCTCCTGGATTTTGGGCATTTTTCGTAATTTCCTGATGTTGTACTTTAACGAACTCCTCCTACAGATTTGATCCGATACTCTTCAAATTTGGTGAGTGTAATCTTAAGGCCTTTGTGACGTTAAATTGCGAAGATCTAGAGTTTTCGTCGAAGGGTGTGCCCTCGGCGGCCTGACAAACATCTATCTATAAATTACAGGAACGTCTGTCTGTCTGTCTGTCTGTGTGTGTGTGTGTCTGTTCCTCGCATATCTCTCGAACCGTTAGTCCGATTGATTTCAAACTCGACAGGTGTCTCGCCACGGGCACGAGTAAGTGCAGTGCCAAGTTTGACATTGTTTGGATGAGAAATGCAAAAGATATCGTTAAATATATCATTTTTAGAAGGTTGTGGTTTAAAAATAAACATTCTGACATTAGAGAGTTGTATCGGTCAAAGAAGCCCCAAGAAGGCTGTGGTTTAAAAATAAACATTCTGACATAAACACTCAGTCAGCTACACTGTTTACTTCTGAATATTATAGTTTGGTTCCCGAACGTGATAAATCCATCTATCTATAAATTACAGAAACGTCCGTCTGTCTGTCTGTGTGTTATTCGCATATCTCTCGAATGTGAGATAACCACTAAATGTGTGAAAACCACTATTTTCTGTTTCAAACTTTCACATAGAATCTTTAGGTTATAACAACATTGAAAATCAAAATCTGGATTTGAATTTTTTAAGATTTATTATAAAAACGGATTATTTTTTCCCAAAAATGCAATAAATTCATGACTTTTTTTTTTTTTTTCAAAATGCTATTAATCCATTGAATCAATATAAAGTTATTTTTGATCATATTGCCATCGCAAGAAATATCTCCTGAACTTTTTTGACGGCGATCAGCTCACAAAAACTGATTTTGCACGGGCACTTTGCACTGCTCCCTGAATCGAGGTGCTTATTCATTTGTGGATGTAAACTGAATCTGTATGTCAGCTATGCTGTTAGTGTTTACTTCTGAATATTATATTTCATTCTGGTGCGCTTAACGTTGTCGCTACTGTGTAATAATAGCCTATGCTATTCACCAACTAAACATATCCTATTCAATGCGTTCACAGTCTCTTTCACGGGCATCATTTGTAGTTGCCTATTCACAAACTGTTTGCTCAAGCATAGCGTTTTCTCGGAGTTCACTGTGTGCTTTTTACCATGCACAAATAAAAATGTCACTGAACTTTTGCTGTGTAATTGTAACAATGAGCACACACCAAACCAACAATTACTGAAAACACACACAAAAACTGATTTTGCACGGGCATTTTTTGCACTAGTTCACCCAATTTCGGCCTTTTGGTGATATATGCATGATCAGATAAGTTCAATATTAATGTTGCTTGCAGTTCTGATGTTGCTAGGCAACCACAGACAGCCTGCAGTAACTCAGGCATACAATTTTCAATCTGCCACAAACTTCACATGTTTGATAAGACTCCTGTCCTGAACACATGCCAATGCTCATTATGATTATAGCAATAGCACCACCTGCTGGTAGCAGGAAGTGTGGCAAATACAAAACGTGCTCGAAAAATCATGAAACTTTGCACACGCTTCAGAAGTGGTGACAATTTACGTGTGATGTGGTTTTAAAAATTGGGTGGGGCAAAATGGCTTACTTATTGCCCCTACATTTTGCCCCGGCTCGACGTTTCACGTACAGGTATGAAATTTGGTACACACATGTAAAGACCCAATACCTACAAAAAAGTCTCTTGGAGCATAGCCCTAAACACAACAGGAAGTCAGTTATTTTGAACTTCCTGTCAGATTTTGGGCAGTTTTTGCCATTTCCTGATGTTGTACTTTAACAAACTCCTCCTACAGTTTTGATCTGATCCTCTTCAAATTTGGTGAGTGTAATCTTAAGGCCTTTCCTAAAGGTGCCGGGTGGCGGTGGCAGGGGTGCGAGGGCCCTTTTCATCGCTGCTTGCAGCTTTAATTAGGGCCCGAGCACCGATGGTGAGAGGACCCTATTGTTTTTGCTCCGTTTATTATTATTCTTCTTCTCCAAAGTGAATCGCTTTTTAGAGGGCCTAAACATGCTCGAAAACTCATGAAACTTTGCACACGCTTCAGAAGTGGTGAAAATTTACGTGTGATATGGTTTTCAGAATTGTGGGGGGCAAATTCGGTAAATTATTGCCCCCACATTTTGCCCCGGCTCCTGGTTTCACGTACAGGTATGAAATTTGGTACATACATGTAATGACCCAATACCTACAGAAAAGTCTCTTGGAGCATAGCCCTAAACACAACAGGAAGTGAGCTATTTTGAACTTCCTCCTGGATTTTGGGCATTTTTCGTAATTTCCTGATGTTGTACTTTAACGAACTCCTCCTACAGATTTGATCTGATACTCTTCAAATTTGGTGAGTGTAATCTTAAGGCCTTTGTGACGTTAAATTGCGAAGATCTAGAGTTTTCGTCGAAGGGTGTGCCCTCGGCGGCCTGACAAACATCTATCTATAAATTACAGGAACGTCTGTCTGTCTGTCTGTCTGTGTGTGTGTGTGTCTGTTCCTCGCATATCTCTCGAACCGTTAGTCCGATTGATTTCAAACTCGACAGGTGTCTTGCCACGGGCACGAGTAAGTGCAGTGCCAAGTTTGACATTGTTTGGATGAGAAATGCAAAAGATATCGTTAAATATATCATTTTTAGAAGGTTGTGGTTTAAAAATAAACATTCTGACATTAGAGAGTTGTATCGGTCAAAGAAGCCCCAAGAAGGCTGTGGTTTAAAAATAAACATTCTGACATAAACACTCAGTCAGCTACACTGTTTACTTCTGAATATTATAGTTTGGTTCTCGAACGTGATAAATCCATCTATCTATAAATTACAGAAACGTCCGTCTGTCTGTCTGTGTGTTATTCGCATATCTCTCGAATGTGAGATAACCACTAAATGTGTGAAAACCACTATTTTCTGTTTCAAACTTTCACATAGCATCTTTAGGTTATAACAACATTGAAAATCAAAATCTGGATTTGAATTTTTTAAGATTTATTATAAAAACGGATTATTTTTTCCCAAAAATGCAATAAATTCATGACTTTTTTTTTTTTTTTTTAAATGCTATTAATCCATTGAATCAATATAAAGTTATTTTTGATCATATTGCCATCGCAAGAAATATCTCCTGAACTTTTTTGACGGCGATCAGCTCACAAAAACTGATTTTGCACGGGCACTTTGCACTGCTCCCTGAATCGAGGTGCTTATTCATTTGTGGATGTAAACTGAATCTGTAAGTCAGCTATGCTGTTAGTGTTTACTTCTGAATATTATATTTCATTCTGGTGCGCTTAACGTTGTCGCTACTGTGTAATAGTAGCCTATGCTATTCACCAACTAAACATATCCTATTCAATGCGTTCACAGTCTCTTTCACGGGCATCATTTGTAGTTGCCTATTCACAAACTGTTTGCTCAAGCATAGCGTTTTCTCGGAGTTCACTGTGTGCTTTTTACCATGCACAAATAAAAATGTCACTGAACTTTTGCTGTGTAATTGTAACAATGAGCACACACCAAACCAACAATTACTAAAAACACACACAAAAACTGATTTTGCACGGGCATTTTTTGCACTAGTTCACCCAATTTCGGCCTTTTGGTGATATATGCATGATCAGATAAGTTCAATATTAATGTTGCTTGCAGTTCTGATGTTGCTAGGCAACCACAGACAGCCTGCAGTAACTCAGGCATACAATTTTCAATCTGCCACAAACTTCACATGTTTGATAAGAGTCCTGTCCTGAACACATGCCAATGCTCATTATGATTATAGCAATAGCACCACCTGCTGGTAGCAGGAAGTGTGGCAAATACAAAACGTGCTCGAAAAATCATGAAACTTTGCACACGCTTCAGAAGTGGTGACAATTTACGTGTGATGTGGTTTTAAAAATTGGGTGGGGCAAAATGGCTTACTTATTGCCCCTACATTTTGCCCCGGCTCGACGTTTCACGTACAGGTATGAAATTTGGTACACACATGTAAAGACCCAATACCTACAAAAAAGTCTCTTGGAGCATAGCCCTAAACACAACAGGAAGTCAGTTATTTTGAACTTCCTGTCAGATTTTGGGCAGTTTTTGCCATTTCCTGATGTTGTACTTTAACAAACTCCTACAGTTTTGATCTGATCCTCTTCAAATTTGGTGAGTGTAATCTTAAGGCCTTTCCTAAAGGTGCCGGGTGGCGGTGGCAGGGGTGCGAGGGCCCTTTTCATCGCTGCTTGCAGCTTTAATTATTATTATTCTTCTCCAAAGTGAATCGCTTTTTAGAGGGCCTAAACATGCTCGAAAACTCATGAAACTTTGCACACGCTTCAGAAGTGGTGAAAATTTACGTGTGATATGGTTTTCAGAATTGGGGGGGGGCAATTCGGTAAATTATTGCCCCCACATTTTGCCCCGGCTCCTGGTTTCACGTACAGGTATGAAATTTGGTACATACATGTAATGACCCAATACCTACAGAAAAGTCTCTTGGAGCATAGCCCTAAACACAACAGGAAGTGAGCTATTTTGAACTTCCTCCTGGATTTTGGGCATTTTTCGTAATTTCCTGATGTTGTACTTTAACGAACTCCTCCTACAGATTTGATCTGATCCTCTTCAAATTTGGTGAGTGTAATCTTAAGGCCTTTGTGACGTTAAATTGCGAAGATCTAGAGTTTTCGTCGAAGGGTGTGCCCTCGGCGGCCTGACAAACGTTCACCCAATTTCGGCCTTCTGGTGATATATGCATGATCAGATAAGTTCAATATTAATGTTGCTTGCAGTTCCGATGTTGCTAGGCAACCACAGACAGCCTGCAGTAACTCAGCCATACAATTTCCAATCTGTCCCAAACTTCACATGTTTGATAAGAGTCCTGTCCTGAACACATGACCATGCTCATATTTGGTTATAGCAATAGCGCCACCTGCTGGTAGCAGGAAGTGTGGCAAATACAAAACATGCTCGAAAAATCATGAAACTTTGCACACGCTTCAGAAGTGGTGAAAATTTACGTGTGATGTGGTTTTCAGAATTGGGGGGGGCAAATTCGGTAAATTATTGCCCCCACATTTTGCCCCGGCTCCTGGTTTCACGTACAGGTATGAAATTTGGTACATACATGTAATGACCCAATACCTACAGAAAAGTCTCTTGGAGCATAGCCCTAAACACAACAGGAAGTGAGCTATTTTGAACTTCCTCCTAGATTTTGGGCATTTTTCGTAATTTCCTGATGTTGTACTTTAACGAACTCCTCCTACAGATTTGATCTGATCCTCTTCAAATTTGGTGAGTGTAATCTTAAGGCCTTTGTGACGTTAAATTGCGAAGATCTAGAGTTTTCGTCGAAGGGTGTGCCCTCGGCGGCCTGACAAACGTTCACCCAATTTTGGCCTTCTGGTGATATATGCATGATCAGATAAGTTCAATATTAATGTTGAATGCAGTTCCGATGTTGCTAGGCAACCACAGACAGCCTGCAGTAATTTAGCCATACAATTTCCCATCTGTCCCAAACTTCACATGTTTGATAAGAGTCCTGTCCTGAACACATGACCATGCTCATTATGGTTATAGCAATAGCGCCACCTGCTGGTAGCAGGAAGTGTGGCAAATACAAAACATGTTCGAAAAATCATGAAACTTTGCACACGCCTCAGAAGTGGTGAAAATTTACGTGTGATATGGTTTTCAGAATTGGGGGGGGGGGCAAATTCGGTAAATTATTGCCCCCACATTTTGCCCCGGCTCCTGGTTTCACGTACAGGTATGAAATTTGGTACATGCATGTATTGACCCAATACCTACAGAAAAGTCTCTTGGAGCATAGCCCTTAACACAACAGGAAGTGATCTATTTTGAACTTCCTCCTAGATTTTGGACATTTTTCGTAATTTCCTGATGTTGTACTTTAACATACTCCTCCTACAGTTTTGATCTGATCCTCTTCAAATTTGGTGAGTGTAATCTTAAGGCATTTCCTAAAGGCGCCGGGTGGCGGTGGCAGGGGTGCGAGGGCCCTTTCATCGCTGCTTGCAGCTTTAATTAGGGCCCGAGCACCGATGGTGAGAGGACCCTATTGTTTTTGCTCCGTTTATTATTATTCTTCTTCTCCAAAGTGAATCGCTTTTTAGAGGGCCTAAACATGCTCGAAAACTCATGAAACTTTGCACACGCTTCAGAAGTGGTGAAAATTTACGTGTGATATGGTTTTCAGAATTGTGGGGGGCAAATTCGGTAAATTATTGCCCCCACATTTTGCCCCGGCTCCTGGTTTCACGTACAGGTATGAAATTTGGTACATACATGTAATGACCCAATACCTACAGAAAAGTCTCTTGGAGCATAGCCCTAAACACAACAGGAAGTGAGCTATTTTGAACTTCCTCCTGGATTTTGGGCATTTTTCGTAATTTCCTGATGTTGTACTTTAACGAACTCCTCCTACAGATTTGATCTGATACTCTTCAAATTTGGTGAGTGTAATCTTAAGGCCTTTGTGACGTTAAATTGCGAAGATCTAGAGTTTTCGTCGAAGGGTGTGCCCTCGGCGGCCTGACAAACATCTATCTATAAATTACAGGAACGTCTGTCTGTCTGTCTGTCTGTGTGTGTGTGTGTCTGTTCCTCGCATATCTCTCGAACCGTTAGTCCGATTGATTTCAAACTCGACAGGTGTCTTGCCACGGGCACGAGTAAGTGCAGTGCCAAGTTTGACATTGTTTGGATGAGAAATGCAAAAGATATCGTTAAATATATCATTTTTAGAAGGTTGTGGTTTAAAAATAAACATTCTGACATTAGAGAGTTGTATCGGTCAAAGAAGCCCCAAGAAGGCTGTGGTTTAAAAATAAACATTCTGACATAAACACTCAGTCAGCTACACTGTTTACTTCTGAATATTATAGTTTGGTTCCCGAACGTGATAAATCCATCTATCTATAAATTACAGAAACGTCCGTCTGTCTGTCTGTGTGTTATTCGCATATCTCTCGAATGTGAGATAACCACTAAATGTGTGAAAACCACTATTTTCTGTTTCAAACTTTCACATAGCATCTTTAGGTTATAACAACATTGAAAATCAAAATCTGGATTTGAATTTTTTAAGATTTATTATAAAAACGGATTATTTTTTCCCAAAAATGCAATAAATTCATGACTTTTTTTTTTTTTTTTTAAATGCTATTAATCCATTGAATCAATATAAAGTTATTTTTGATCATATTGCCAT
This sequence comes from Squalius cephalus, assembly GCF_949319135.1. Lineage (NCBI taxonomy): Eukaryota > Metazoa > Chordata > Actinopteri > Cypriniformes > Leuciscidae > Squalius > Squalius cephalus. Next base: position 17,643,143 of record NC_137124.1, on the reverse strand, counting down.
CGCAAGAAATATCTCCTGAACTTTTTTGACGGCGATCAGCTCACAAAAACTGATTTTGCACGGGCACTTTGCACTGCTCCCTGAATCGAGGTGCTTATTCATTTGTGGATGTAAACTGAATCTGTAAGTCAGCTATGCTGTTAGTGTTTACTTCTGAATATTATATTTCATTCTGGTGCGCTTAACGTTGTCGCTACTGTGTAATAGTAGCCTATGCTATTCACCAACTAAACATATCCTATTCAATGCGTTCACAGTCTCTTTCACGGGCATCATTTGTAGTTGCCTATTCACAAACTGTTTGCTCAAGCATAGCGTTTTCTCGGAGTTCACTGTGTGCTTTTTACCATGCACAAATAAAAATGTCACTGAACTTTTGCTGTGTAATTGTAACAATGAGCACACACCAAACCAACAATTACTAAAAACACACACAAAAACTGATTTTGCACGGGCATTTTTTGCACTAGTTCACCCAATTTCGGCCTTTTGGTGATATATGCATGATCAGATAAGTTCAATATTAATGTTGCTTGCAGTTCTGATGTTGCTAGGCAACCACAGACAGCCTGCAGTAACTCAGGCATACAATTTTCAATCTGCCACAAACTTCACATGTTTGATAAGAGTCCTGTCCTGAACACATGCCAATGCTCATTATGATTATAGCAATAGCACCACCTGCTGGTAGCAGGAAGTGTGGCAAATACAAAACGTGCTCGAAAAATCATGAAACTTTGCACACGCTTCAGAAGTGGTGACAATTTACGTGTGATGTGGTTTTAAAAATTGGGTGGGGCAAAATGGCTTACTTATTGCCCCTACATTTTGCCCCGGCTCGACGTTTCACGTACAGGTATGAAATTTGGTACACACATGTAAAGACCCAATACCTACAAAAAAGTCTCTTGGAGCATAGCCCTAAACACAACAGGAAGTCAGTTATTTTGAACTTCCTGTCAGATTTTGGGCAGTTTTTGCCATTTCCTGATGTTGTACTTTAACAAACTCCTACAGTTTTGATCTGATCCTCTTCAAATTTGGTGAGTGTAATCTTAAGGCCTTTCCTAAAGGTGCCGGGTGGCGGTGGCAGGGGTGCGAGGGCCCTTTTCATCGCTGCTTGCAGCTTTAATTATTATTATTATTCTTCTCCGCATTGAATTGCATTTTTGAGGGCCTAAACATGCGCGAAAACTCACGAAACTTTGCACACGCATCAGAACTGGCGAAAATTTACATCTGATATAGGTTTCAGAATTGGACGGGGCAAAATGGCTCGATAGCGCCACCTATAAAAGTTCAACGGAGTGCGCCTCCTGCAACGTTCCACGTACGTGCACGAAATTCGGTACATACGTGTAATGACCTAATACCTACAAAAAAGTCTCTTGGAGCATAGCCCTAAACACAACAGGAAGTCAGCCATTTTGAACTTCCTCTCAGATTTTTGTGCAGTTTTTGCCATTTTCAGGCCTCGTACTTTAACGAACTCCTCCTACAGTTTTAATCTGATCATCTTCAAATTTGGTGAGTGTAATCTTAAGGCCTTTGCGACGTTAAATTGCGAAGATCTTGAGTTTTCGTCGAAGGGCGGGTCCTCGGCGGCCTTACAAATTTCGATGTTTCGCCATGAAACAGGAAGTTGCTGTAACTCAGGCATGGAATGTCCAATCTCCCCCAAACTTCACACGTTTGATAAGAGTTCTGTCCTGAACACATGGCCATGCTCATATTCAGTTATAGTCATAGCGCCACCTGCTGGCAACAGGAAGTGACATGTTTAACACTGTTATGGACTCCTAATAACATATAAAAAAGTGCCAGCAAGTGCGAAACATGCTAACAACATACTAGAAGCATGCTAAAACATGCTAGCAAACTCTTAGCTAAGTGCTAAAGCATGCTATTATTGCAATTAAATAGGAATTTGCTGTAACTCAGGCATGGAATGTCCAATCTGCCCCAAACTTCACACTTTTGATAAGCGTTCTGTCCTGAACACATCTACATGATAATATTCAGTTATAGTAATAGCGCCACCTACTGGCAACAGGAAGTGTCATGTTTAACACGTTGATGCCATTCTAGCAACATGTTAAAAATGCCATTGAGGTCTAAACATGCTAGAAACATGTTAAAACATGCTAGCAATACTTAGCTAAGTGCTAAAGCATGCTAATTCAATGAAACAGGATGTTGTTGTTACTCAAGAAGGCAATGTCCAATATGCGCCAAACTTCACACTTTTAATAAACGTTCTGTCCTGAACACATGACCATGCTCATATTCAGTTACAGTCATAGTGCCACCTGCTGGCAACAGGAAGTGACATGTTAAACACTGTTGTGGACATATAAAAACATATAAAAAAAGTGCCAGCAAGTGCTAAACATGCTAACAACATACTAGAAACATGCTAAAACATGCTAGCAAACACTTAGCTAAGTGCTAAAGCATGCTATTGCTGCAATTAAATAGGAATTTGCTGTAACACAGGCATGGAATGTCCAATCTGCCCCAAACTTCACACGTTTGATAAGAGTCATGGCCTGAACACATCTACATGAGAATATTCAGTTATAGTAATAGCGCCACCTGCTGTCAACAGGAAGTGACATGTTTAACACTGTTGTGGTCTCCTAATAACATATATAAAAGAGCCAGCAAGTGCTAAACAGGTTAGCAACATACTAGAAACATGCTAGCAAACACTTAGCTAAGTGATAAAGCATGCTATTACTGCAATTAAATAGGAATTTGCTGTAACTCAGGCATGGAACGTCCAATCTGCCCCAAACTTCACATGTTTGATAAGAATCATGGCCTGAACGCATGCCTATGCTCAAATTCAGTTATAGTAATAGCGCCACCTACTGGCAACAGGAAGTGACATGTTTAACACGTTGATGCCGTTCTAGCAACATGTTAAAAATGCCATTGAGTTCTAAACATGCTAGAAACATATTAAAACATGCTAGCAATACTTAGCTAAGTGCTAAAGCATGCTAATTCAATGAAACAGGACTTTGTTGTTACTCAAGAAGGCAATGTACAATCTACCCCAAACGTCACACGTTTGATAAGAGTTATCTCTTGAACACATGTCCATGCTCATATTTAGTTATAGTCATAGCGCCACCTGCTGGCAACAGGAAGTGACGTTTAACACTGTTCTTGACTCCTAATAACATATAAAAAAATGCCAGTAGGTGCTAAACATCCTACCAACATACTAGAGACATGCTAAAACATAATAGCAAACACTTAGCTAAGTGCTAAAGAATGATATTACTGCAATTAAATATGAATTTGCTGTAACTCAGGCATGGAATGTCCAATCTGCCCCAAACTTCACACTTTTGATAAGCGTTCTGTCCTGAACACATGACCATGCTTATATTCAGTTACAGTCATAGCGCCACCTGCTGGCAACAGGAAGTGACATGTTTAACACTGTTGTGGACTCCTAATAACATATAAAAAAGTGCCAGCAAGTGTTAAACATGCTAACAACATACTAGAAACATGCTAAAACATGCTAGCAAACTCTTAGCCAAGTGCTAAAGCATGCTATTATTGCAATTAAATAGGAATTTGCTGTAACTCAGGCATGGAATGTCCAATCTGCCCCAAACTTCACACTTTTGATAAGAGTCATGGCCTGAACACATCTACATGAGAATGTTCAGTTATAGTAATAGCGCCACCAACTGGCAACAGGAAGTGACATGTTTAACACGTTGATGCCGTTCTAGCAACATGTTAAAACATGCTAACAATGCTTAGCTAAGTTCTAAAGAATGCTAATTCAATGAAACATGACTTTGTTGTTACTCAAGAAGGCAATGTCCAATTTGCACCAAACTTCACATGTTTGATAAGAGTTCTGTCCTGAACACACATCCATGCTCATATTCAGTTATAGTCATAACGCCACCTACTGGCAACAGAAACTGACATGGTTAACACAGTAATGCAGTACTAACCACATAATTATTGTGTACTAAGCATGCTAGAAACAGACTGAACATGCTAGCAACACTTAGCTGAGTCATGAAGCATGCTATTATCACCATTATACAAAACATTTTGTAACTGACTTTGACATACTCTTACTATATATACCTCCTTAAATGTACATTTCCCAACCATGCTCTGCCTTCCTAAAGCCACCGAGTGTTGATGGCACGGGTGCGAGGGCCCTTTCATCGCTGCTTGCAGCTTTAATTTTATTTGTGCTCTTATAGAGTGAAATGGCAATTTTGGTCTGAAAATGAACCTGACAACCTGACTACCCCTGCTAGAAATCTTATAATGGGCCATGTTTGGATCTTCCAACAGGACAGTGATCCAAAAACAAACATCAAAATCAAAACAAAAATTGGTCACTGAGCACAAAACCAAGCATCTGCAATGGCCATCCCAGTCCCTGACATGAACCCTATAGAAAATGAGTGGGCTGAACTGAAGAGAAGAAGCGCCAACATTTATCTGGGAATCTGAAGGATCTGGAGAGATTCTGTATGGAGGAATGGTCTCTGATCTCTTGTCAGGTGTTCTCCAAACACATCAGGCATTATAGGAGAAGACTAAGTGCTGTTATCTTGGAAAAAGGAGCTTGTAAAAAGTATTTAATAAAAGGGGGCAAATAATTGTTCCCAACATGTTTTGGAGAAAAACATTTCTTTCATAATGTGATTTTCTTCCCACTTTCAATTCTTTTACTTCATTGAAAGGTTAGATTTTTGCTCTTATGTATTTTTTGAAAGTATTTCAGCATTGGTAGAATTGTTTCTATTGTTAATTACAATATTAAATGATCTCAACTTTTGGCAATGGAATTGTTTTTTATTTGTTGTCTCCAAATTTTTTTCCCTCAAAAGAGGGATCAGAGCTGGAATTGTAATAATTAAATTCCTTATCATTCTCATCCATGTTTTATAAGTGTTGTTCCATTATTTGTTGTATGAGGTGTAGTGTGTGAGCACATGGTAAGAGACAAAGTACCCGAGTCAGTCTGAACGGCATATTTCTGGTGTGTACACCCATATAACCGCATATTTCCCTTCACTAGCCAGGTGTCGCTGAACCCTTAGGCTATGTAGCAGTGGGGTATTCAGAAGCAGGGGCCCAATGCCCGAACAGGCATCCCACACTGATCCCCCTCTGGTGGACTACAGGGGCCAACGGAAGTACCGCACTCTGTGTCTCCACACTGTACACCCCCTCCAGACCCCCAAACTATGTCCACATTGGATACTAGGTTCCCTCAGGGCATGAGGGGCAATTAAGCTCGGTACAGACGCCTTTTCTTGGGCTAAAAAACACCCTGGTACCCACAAAAACTGGCCCCCGCAGTGTATGGTATTTATTTGACTCCTCACACACATACACATATATGTAGACACATTCCTGACTAAGTACATTCTCATACCTTAGCCCACATTCAGCCCTGCCTCTCACACCTGGAACCAATGTGTGAACGACCAAATGAAGAAAGGTATGAACGAATTAATGAACAAGCACGTATACAGAGAGGTAATGAGTCACTTTATTCAGCTTTATTAATACACATATGTGCTCACACATACATCATTGGAGCCACCACTCTAATTTGCCTGGTTATTAGACCTTCATCTCAACAGTTAAAATCAATATCAAAGATTAATTCACATTAACGCCATCCCAAGCGTTGGTAAAGAATTGAGATCAGTTAGTATACATCTAGTGTGTATACTTGTTTGTATGAATGTCTACAGATACAGAGGATTTTTGGTGTGTAAATGAATACGTTTTTGTGTGCATGAATCATTAGGCGTCTCTTTTATTGACCTCTTTTATGGGTGAGCATAAAAATTCTTGTGTGGTAAGAACATAATGTTGTTTTAATTTCATGTTGGGTGACTACAAAGAATGCCACTCTCCTAAACATCTACTCCGTAGCTTTGACTGAACTCATCTTGTAAACAAATAAGCCAGAGGCTTGCTCCAGAGGACATTTAACAAGTCACACCAGACCACGTGTGGATGTGTTATTTCTTTTTTATTTGCAAAAATGTTTCAAATGCTTACATCTGCGCTTCTGTCTTGTATCTGTCTAGAATGTTTGCACTACTTCACCGTCAGTCTGGCTGAGCATAGTTCAGCATATCCTCCAGCATAGTTTCAAAGCAAGTACTGTTGAGCTTGGTAGTTGTGTGGACTCAATGGAAGGACAGAAATCTCTCAGATTTCATTAAAAATATCTTAATTTGTGTTCTGAAGATGAACGAAAGTCTTACGGCTTTGGAACGACATGAGGGTGAAATGATGACAGAATTATCATTTCTACCAGAAAGACTCGGAAGGCAAGATGATATCACAATGACATTTATTCATTAATAGACCAGAAAATGAAAACAATATTGGATGGTAAAGTTCTTTGGTGTAGGCCCCGTCCGTAGTTCACATTTGGAGGCTAGCGGACTCTGCATATCCTGCCTGAAGATGAAGGCAGGGGCGCAGCTGACCCCCGGGGAGGTATGGACAGAGACCATCCTGGTGGTGGTGGGGAAGATGGAGGTGAATGTTTGTGCTGTCATCTGCGAACTGAAACGTGTAAATAACGATCTTTTATGCTCCAAGTATTAGATAGTGATTGGATAGACCAGAAAGTAATGAGTGACGTAACATTTGAGTCTTCCTGGCAGAACTTTACGCTAGAGCTTTCATTTATGGGTGAACTAACCCAAAATTGAATTAAGGAAACTTGTTACAGTCTTTTTTACTTGAGAAAGAAATTGCTAGAACAGCAGTAATCTGGAAATTAATGTAGACTTAAACACTGTTGCTTTCTTTAATGTATTTTAAATATTACATTACATTTTTGCACAGACAATACATATAAACTGCAAAAATGTAATGTCATCTGTTGCTATAGTTCTAGTGTGGTTGTAATTTAGTGCCGTTCTCTGGTGTGTTATATTACTTAGCTAGCTTGTCCAGTGGCCACCCCATAAACTTTACAGCTTAGATGTAATCAAACTGAATGTTTTAATTGACTTTCATTAGCCTTTACAAGGCGCCACACTTTTTTTTCAACACACATGCACCTCTAAAACAGTACAAATTACACCCAGTAAAGCATGGATATAAACATAAACCTCAATTTAACCACTGAATGTATCTGCTCAAGTATGATAAATGAGTGTAACTGCCATTAAAGTAAGCCTGTTAATAGTTTCAAAAGCAGAAAAAGCTATTGTTTAGAAATGTAGTGATACCCAGTGTTGTACAGCAGATGAGACAATTATTTCACTCTTTTAAAATGTTTGTAGAGTACTTACTTACTCTTAATGTTTACATAAAAAGGTATAAATTAAGAATACGCCTTTCATACTTTTGAAATCAAGTATCTGAACTTTCTAACTGATCCCCCCCCCCCCCCCAAAAAAAAACCTTCAGTAAATACTTAAAGGCGAGTTCTCATTCATATTCACTGTTCTCAAGACACCTTCTCTCCACGCTGCTGTATTTCCTGCAATTCACCTTTGTTCCACCTCAATACCATGAGATGGCGCTAATGCAGTCTTTTGTGCTTCTGTCATGTCCATTGTTTTCACAAATCTAGATGTAATTCCTCAATCTGGTAGATTGCTTACTATGCCTTTTGTCCCTCACATTATCATCAACTTGTTTGTCGCACTGAAGAGAAAGTTTTAATTGTGGTGTCATTTATCTTGAGCCATTTATGGTTTACAGATAATTGAAATTGCATTAATAATTGAAAATAAAAGAAGATAAACATCAGACATTATCGCACTGAATAATTTGTTTGGGCAAAATGTAACTGCATGGTTCAAAAGACAAAGTTGATTGTGGAAGAAATGAGTGCAAGAAGCAGGGTCAGAGGTCACTGTGTCTCCTGTGCACATCTCTCTCTTTCATTCACAGGGTTTAAGTGGTTGTATTATCCTCTAAGCTCTTGCTACCGTGTTCTTCCTTTCTCTCCCATTGCCCTTTAAAGAGTAACCAGAGCCAGCGAGAGGACAGCGGGCATGCGGAGACAAACACTCTAGCCCAAAAAGTGAAAGAGAGAGAAAGACGTTGAATGGAAGGGGAGGCCAACAGCAAATGGGGCTGTTTTAGAAAGTGGGGTAGTTAGCAGATAAAAACTGTCTCCAGACTGTAAAAAGATCCTTCCTCTTCTTCTTCTCTCCCCCTTCTTTTGCCCTCCCTCTTTTTCTACAAAAGAAGCACCGGTTTATCTTTGTGCCCTTAATTGGGCTCGGAGACAGAGAGCTACTCAAGGCCGCTGAGACCCCAGACGCCTTTCTACTGTTCATTCATCTCTCCTGTCTTTCTTTCTGTCTATCTCTCTGACCCTCTTGCTTTTGAGCCCTCACTTTCTTTTCTCTCCCTCTCCCCTGACTCCACGCCCTGTATCTCTCTCCTGTCTTCTATCTGTCCCTCAACTTTCCCTTTGTATGGCTCTATCGGATTCTCGGTGGTGACGTTCCTTTTACTTTTCCCTCACATTAGAGAAAGACACACACACATACACGTATCAGAAGGACAAGAGATGGAGATGGTGTGTGTGTGTGATACACTTTGCTGAACATGGGAAACTGAGGTGCGACTCTGTAGGTTCACTGAAAGGTTGATGCATTCAAAACCGACCACACAAAGAGAGACCGAAGAGAAGTGATACCATGAAGCATCAATGCGAAAAACTCTTTAACCCCTGTATTTTCCTGTATAGGAATTATTCACCAACTTTCCGGGGAGTTACTTTCAGGCATTTATTAGGAATTTTTGTACTGCAATCTGATGTTTATTACACACAATGTGAATGTGTCTGTGGTTGCCCTAGCGTTGTCACGTAACCGTCAACTGTCTTTTTAACATATTTCTTATTACGCTTTAGGACAGATCTTACAGGAAAGCATGGTGTCACGTGTAGTCACACACGCACAAGTCAAAGATAAACAGAGTCTTTTTAATGAACAAGGAGAACACGCAGGAGAATAAGAGTTACAACTACACACTAACCTAAACAATTCTGGACAATGAAACAGGAAACTGAGGGCTTAAATAGACAGGGGATGATTAACTGAAACAGAACAGGTTTGATGGAACTAATTAACAAATGCAACATGTTGGAGCCCTCGGTGTCACTTTTTATCGCACAGGTTACCCCTTTATCGTAAATTTTCGACGCACAAGGTACTTCTTTGCTTTCAGTTGTTTGCCTTATGCGCCAGATCAAGACACATTTAATTCTTTGCATTTTTTAAAGTAGAAATTATTTTATAAATATTTACATTTTTATGTGTTGGAGCAACTAATCACACTCCTACCCTAAACCTACACGCTTCTCAACAATATAAAAACAAATATGCCATAACAAGCAAATAAAAGTACAGTCACAGGTATTTATTGCAAAAACTGACCAAAAGCAGTATAAAAGTGTAAGAAATAACTCATTGTCTACTGAAGCCATAGGATATCTTTATGTGAAGAACAGAGTGGATCTTGTTTTAATCGTTAAAAAGATCCCACTCCGACTCTGTGAATGCACGCTGTCATATTTCATTCAAAAGATACACCCGACTCCCACGAGACATACAAGAACCAATGCCATTTCTTTATCAAAGCTGATGTAAACGGCAATGTTTTAATGTGTGCATAGGACCTATGGCGGATGGAGACAGTGACAGTGTTGCCAGATTGGGCGGGTTCCCACCAAATGGGGGAGTTTGTGCGGGTAAAAAATGGTTTGGGCGAGTAGACAAAAGTTGGGCTGGTCTGAGGTCAGTTCGGTGGTTTTCAAACATATAATTTTTATAGTCTAATTGGTTAATAAACAACTCAAGTGTGCATGTACTCCATAAAATCAGTCATCATGACGTTACCAAACACACAGGCCGGCTGAGACGGCTGCCGTTTGTGTTGACATCGCCGATGAGTATGCTTTTAGCCAATCAGCAGGCAGACGTGATAATTCATGACTGACGGGTTTTTAGCACGGTACCTTGTAGTTGTATTCAAGTGATCGCTGTGCCAAAGTGTCAGAAATATACAGTAAGTTGTATCTACAGTAATGAGTGGGAGATTGACCCAACTCTCAAAACGTGGATTACACCTGAGATGGGAGATGACTCGAAGGCTATTTATAAACAGGCTGCCTATAATTTAACTCTGAGAGCACAGCTGAATGACTTAATTGCAATCGAATATGGGACAACTCCTGTCCATCATGTGCACACTGGCCTGACCAGGACATCTGCAACTTTTAAACCATCCAGACTGCACTCTATTCATCCCCGACAGTCAAAGAGTCATCAGTTTTGACTGTGCTAAGTTTTGTGTTATGTTCCACAATGTGTACTTCAAGAAAGACGTACTAGTTTTGTTTGAAGTTAAAGCGCAACAAAAAGGTAAGTGCAGTATTATTATTGTCGTTAATTTTCTGACCACGAATTTTAAGGTGTGTGCAAGGTTTAAAGTCTGTTAATTTCTTGACTGCCGTTTGCAAATATTTGATGTACTTTAAAGGGTAACTAAACCCTAAACCAACTTTTTTTAGTTAATGATCTCTAGGAATGGGGCTTTATTAGTGCTGTTCATTGATTCAAGTAACTTTTTTGACAGTTGGGTATAAAGTGTTTTAATTCTACAATATATGGTGTAAAAACGTCTGAGTGCTGCCCTCTTCAGGTTGAACGGTGGCTACTGCAGTTGAATTTTCCTATTGGATGTTTGCGGTGCTGCGTGACGTAAGCGGTACTACGTGACGTAAGCAGGTTCCAGCTCACCACGTCCTCCCTTGGTACGAGCTACCATGCATAGTATTGCATCAGTTAGGATAGCTTCAAGTTAGCGTAGATTTATCTGTATTTAGTACAGTGGTCAGGAGGGTATGTACTGTAGGTGTAGTGTTGCTGGTTGCAACAGCACTGCTGGACTGCATAGCTTTCCAGCAGACTTGGAAATTAGGCGCCAGTGGAGCTTTCTGTTTCAAACATATATGGCTGAATTAAATCAGTATTTCCACTTGCCATTGTGCAGCGTTTACTACCGTAAAGTTGAGCGAGTGGATCTCTGAGTCTGAGCTGGTGTGTTTGAGTGGAGGTGGGGCTAATTTGCATATTCGGGGGGACTTAGGGGGAATAGTTTCTGTTTGAGTATCAAAAATTTTTGTCATCTGCTAATTTTCTTTTACTGTATTTGCCATGTTCCGATCCATTTTCCTGTTGTTTTGTTGTACTGGTAGGAAAATCGATTTTTATATATATATTTTTTTATCATTATTTAGTTTTAGGGACATAAATGGTACTTATACACCTTGGTTGTCATGACAATATAATTATATCACATTCTTTTGGCAGTGAATGATTTAGGTTGGTTTTGGGCAGGTTTTTGGGAGCTTTTGGGCTGGAAATCACATGAACACATTCCCGTGCCCAACGTGTCTGTGTAATGATGCCAGTGGTTTCTCATTGAAAGCAATGGAGTACTCTGCACAAACTCGGGTCACCGGAGGCGCTGTTGCACTATATGTCTTAAATAAATATACTACTGTACAAATGTTTGGAGTCAGGACTCTTTTTTGTCTTTTTGAAAGAAATGAATACTTTCACTTGGAAAGGACAAATTAAATTTGATCAAAAGTGACAGTAAAGACATTTATATTACAAAGATTTCTATTTCAAATAAATGCTGTTCTTTTAAACTTAGAAATGCCTTCAGTGGATTGCTGATAAATTAGGCCTTATTTGAAAGCCTGTGAGGACATTTGTACATCTGCTTGATCCATCAGTAAAGATTTTAGATGAGCATCAGAGAGAGCATATCTGACATCATGTCCTGATCTTAAATAAAAAAGAAATTTGAGATGCCATGTAGCTAAAGCATATCGTTAATTTATGTAAAAATACGTTAAATTAGCTGTTTATGATGATTTTTCTGTTGAAAGGTGGTAAATGTTGACATTTGAGGCTTCTTGTTTCTTTTTTCTTATTTAAGACTTTACAGCCTTGTGAAGTCTTAATTTTGCGTGTGGAATCACCTGACCCCATGTTTCTCTCATCATCTTTCTGCAGCTCAAGCCCCATCTCTAGTTTGCTGTCCAGAGACCTGACTTTGAGTACGGTTTGGAGGGAATCCCAGACAAAAATAGTCTCTTTTTTTGAAAAGGTGGACCGGAGACAAAAAGGAGATGAAGAGAGGAATGTCAAACCGTCCTTTTTTCCCCTCTCTCTCTTTCTTTGGGATGAGGCCAGAGGATGAGTTGGCTGAATAGAATGACTGTCTGATAAGGTTGTATGCGGGAAATCTGTTACCCCCTCAGGTACACGTGATGGGCTGCACGGTTGGATAGAAACATGTTTGCGAACATGACTGAATAGCAAGAAGTCAAAAAAGAAAGTTGAAAGCAAGTGATTGAAAGTGAGAAGACAATGGTGTGTCTTATGTGTTAAGTGGAAACGCTAATTTAAGTTAAAACAAAGTTCAGATAATAATCTCTCATACGTAGATTTAAATGGACAACCTCTCCATGAACTCACCCACGGCCTTGAGACTGGCTCTGAGCTTGACCCCTATAATGGTCTGGGAACTGAACAGAAATCCTTCCAGTAATCCAAGCTTTCCTCACGGTTTTCCCTCTGCCATTTAAGCAAGAGAGATTCTAAACAAAAGTCTCGCCACCTTCGGGAATCCTTGTATTTCCCTCCAGCTCTTGAGTGGAGCTTTTCAAAATAGCACTTTAGAGCCTGTTGTGGTTGACATGTCGCAACAACATGAAAATGAATGTTCTTTGTCCTTCATCCACCTCTGGGAGCACTCGACAAGATGTTTTTACACTCATGTTTCTAATTTCTCCCTCTTGTAGATTCAATTCAAAAATAAATCAAGGCATTTGAATTCCATTCTGTCTAGGTTGAAAGCTCATTACGAGTCTTTTTGGGAACTGTATGTTATCCCACCTGAGTTCTTACACTGAGGCCACAGTTATTCTAGAAAGTGTAATTAGCTGTCCATCTGCAGCTCTGAGCGGTTGCCAAACCCGTGGGTCCTACAGGGGACCTGCTGTTTCAACTGACCAATTAAACATCTGGATTCATCCTTTCATTCTGTCCATTTACCAAGCTCTAACTGCTGATTTAATCTGACAGGTATTGGCAAGTGAAATCAGTGTTCATTTTTACAGTTCTTTTTTATTTTTTATGACATTGTACCTTATGACAAAAATACCTTTTAGATTTAGTCATTATTTCATCATGTCACATTCATTAATTTTAGTCAATTTTACTTTGTCTAAAATGGCATCTTATTTTAATCAACAAAAACAATTTAATAATTGTATTAATTTTTTTAATGTTTTGAATTATTTGTCCAATTTAGTACGTTGTTATGGAAAGAGCGTATTCTGAACATATAATAATAAGTATAAATATAATAGTATTTATGTATTATTATAGTATTATAGCTGTTTTATATTTTCAGTTTTCATTTAAATTTTAGTAGGTTTCTGTAATTTTGTTATGTGCATGTCATTTTTATTCATTTAAAAAATATATGTTATTTAGCTTACTTCAGTTTTAGTAATTTTACAACTTCAACTTAACATTTTTATTCAAGGCAACATTTCTCAATTTCATTTGTTTTAATTTAATATATTTATTTTGTTACAGCTTTATTTTAATTAACTCAAATTATAGTTTTAATGGTTTTAGTAAACAAAAACAAAACCGCATATTTGTATCATTTTGTGCAGGCACAAGTTGTACTGTTATATTTATGTTGTGTGTTTTGCAGATTAATTTTATATATTTGTTTGGCAAATTTGTTTTTATTTTAAACAATTATTTGAATCACAGTCTTTTCAGAACATTGCTGGTGCATTGTTAATAGCTTGTGGTGCTATTTTAATAAATGCTTTCATGGGCATTTTTCGTCTTGTCTTCTTTATCGCTGATGAAATCGAAAAACACTTAACCATTTTCCCCAGTTAGTTGTTGACAGTGAGAGATTGAATTATGCTCTTGAGAAGATCACCTGTTAAAATCATCATGAAATCAAAATTTAACCTATTTACTTTGTTAGTGCACATTACTAGTCTTGTGGTGAAGTTAATTCACAGAAAAAAAAATTGTTT